>NC_054082.1:58358778-58658778 GCF_017562075.2 Anopheles merus
GGATTTATCTATTTAGGAAGGCGACAGTGTTCCCAATTGCTGTTAGTTCGTATGGCTACAAATGTTCAATGGTGGATTAACACGAGTGAAGGATTTAAGCGGTCACATGAATGCAGGATTTTCTGATGTAACGAGAGGGAAGTTTTATGGAGAATTCTAAACTGGAGAAATATTGATATGCAATTTTACGTTTCAGTGGGGGAAGAGGGGTTTCTTTTTTCGAGCCTACTTAGGCGCTTTAAAAGCTTTTTTCGTGCTTACATTTTAAATTTGAAAAATTTCCTAACATACCAAATTTCCATTCGTGGTGACACTAACTTTTGGAAAATATAATTAGTGAGGAATATGTGTCTGTCTTCGAAATTATTAGTATTATAACAATATTACTTTTTAACATTTTTTTTATTTTCAGTTGAGTGTAAACCCTTATACCAGCTCACTTAAGGTTATGAAACCTATTATTTCTGTTTTCACAAAAATCATATGGAAAAGTGCTTAACGCATAACGGGGTTTTCATATAACGAATGAGTCACTGAAACGGATGAAACTCGTTGTGCAGAGTTCCACTGTGTATGCATTTTATAACAAAAAGGTTCTAGTAATTATATGTGTTATATCGAATCTGGCTCTCTATGAAAGACTAGATGTCAAGATAGTTTTATATTTAAAAGTTAGAATGAAAAACATTACAAACATAATGTTTCTTTGTGGCCAATATTGGTTTGAAAATGGAAGAGGGTGTGGTTTTGAAAACTATCACAAAATGGCGTCTCATTTCATTTAAAAGCAAGAACTAATGTAAGTTATAGGGGGACACAATCAACCTTAGGCACACAAGCAGTTTGAAAGTAGTTTGAGCAATGCGAAGCATGAATAAATGTTTATTTTGGCTGCTCTATCAAAATGGAAAATGCGCAAAGAACAGCATGCAAGATCAGAGGGATTTTCATCGAAGCGTTTTGTTGTGTTAGAGCAACTTGTATAGATTGCAGCTATAATCTTTTGAAGGGTCGACGTCATTCAGTTTTTCACGTTTCCTACCATAACGCCGGGGGTAAGCAAGCAATAGCTAAGGGTTCGCAAAGATTGCTACTATTGTGATGGGGTATGGTAGGAACCTAAGCAACTTTGGATAGCGTTTGTGTATTTCATGTATGGCGTTTTGTGATGTTTTGATGGATGTTCATGTTTCTAAACCAACGTCGTCTGGGCACATAGTGTCCCCTTCATACGAAAGAATGTTAATATTTTGCTATATGTATGTGCATGTGTATGTATTGTATGTCTGGATAAAATGAGGCATACATTTGACTGAGATATGTTAACTTGCTTTATGTAGCCATGTTTTCATGGTTGTATCAGTCAGGGTATTTTTTGAGTGTGGGCAGTTGTCGGTGAAAATGTTTCGTCAGGCTACCTTAAAATGACTAACGGTGGCATCAAATATACACAATAGGAAAGCTTTAAGTTCTTCTTCTTCTATTAGGCGTAACGTCCTATGCGGACATGCCAGCGTATACAGGCTTTCGAGACTTTATTCATTACCACGTAGCCGGATAGTCAATCCTTGCTACGGGGGGATGGTCCATTCTAGGCTTGAACCCATGACGGCCATGTTAAAGTGTCGTTCGAGTTGACCACTGTACCACGAGACCGCCCTTTAAGCTTTAAGTTGGTCAATTTAAACAACTTGAATGTCTTTTTAAAAGGAAACCAGAAAGCCATATAAAGCTCCCAAAACCCTTTCTTAAGGTAGAAAACATTTTCGTAGATATCTCCCGTCGAGCTTGTCAGGAAGCGATGTCTTATGGTGTGCCCAAGAATGTTGAACTTGTGTGGCTGTAAATAGACGAATAAAAGAAATTTGCAATTTGTAACTGCGCTACCTGCCTAAGACAAATTAAATGTTGTTTGAAACAAAATCTTGAAACATATAACAAAAAGATATTGTTAATCGTATTGAAGTGTGCCATAAGATGAATTATTATACCCAACACAGGTTTCAATAGCACACTACAGGATATTCACCATAAAAGTTCCGTCAAAGGTATTATCCCCTATTTATTTATGATTCTGGACTGGTAAGAAAAGTCAAAGGCTTAAGCAATTCGGAGAATTTTCAAATCCTGTTAAAAAAGGGTTGAAAGATCAGCAAGATACAGGTCAGTTTGTGTTTCGGACTACTGTTTGTTTGTAGGACTTGTTTTACTGCTACCGTGGCAATTGAACATTTCCAATAATGAAGGCGATAAAGGTCGTAGAATAATGCAAACTGTGTTATTGTAGATTTGCAAAATTCTTTTAATACGTTATTTTGAAACATATCAGTAAAGTTAGTATTTATCTTACCAGTTTTCTTGTGATAAGTCATTATGTGATTGTTTTAAGGCTATTAGCATTCTTTCATGTTGTGAGCAATCCACAATTATTTAAAAAATACGTTTTTTCATGATTTATTAATGAAAAAACTAATTCAAATACTTTACGATTCAGTGAGGTCGCTATCGTTTCATTGTTTAATTCATTCTTCATTTTCATTTTACAAATTGCGTATGTACATAGTAGATATAGCATGGCGCTTCACTTATAAAACTAAATCACTGTTTCATCCGAATTTGTATAGGTGATGGTGGAGTCAATTAAAATGACAATTATTCTGATAAACAGGCGTTTTCCTAATTTACCGATGGCATTTTGAACGAAAACCACGAGTTAACTTCATTTTTTAGCCCAGCCAACACCTTGTAAAATATATTTCACTTATTTCTTATATCGATCAGTGTACCCCTATTATGGCATGTACTGTAAATGTATATTATTTGAATGAACATTTCTTACCCCTCGACTCGAACCATTTTAATAATTTGTTATAAATTTAGTTCAGTACAACTTATGCAGAAGTTTAATTTCTTCCGTTCTCAATGGTTTACAGCACTTTCTATAGCAGCATCACACGAACCATATTCAAGTCTGGTTTATGAGCAAATGTTCGGCATCTGTGTTGGTCTTAAAATTAATTTCGTATACATACTATTTGTACATATGCGATGCTCTTGCAACGCTGGTATTGTATTTTTGCTTTTTCTTCATCAATATTTACTCGTAGTTTTCATTTAAAAAAATTAAAGCTATTTTTAGGTTAATTTGTGCTTTCGGTCAAAACAAAGTACTGTAGAGGAATCTAGTTTTGAGTTCAGTGTTTATTTCATTTATACTAATGCAATCGACGTCGATAAGCTCTTTGAATCTCTAGATAGAATGATAAAAATTCTACAATAAATTTAAAATTTTAAGTTGGACCGAACGATGCTATTCGAATAATGTTGGTGGTAAAAAATCTAGAAAAATCTTACTTTTACAGGGCAGTAAGATCGTAGTCATTTTTTATATGTACGGAATGCTGTTGGACGTTGTTCATGTTGCCGGTTGCGTTACTATTGTTGTTGTTATTTGATGATTGGTTGCTCAATTGAGATTGGCGTAGTTGATGATGCTGTTGTTGGTTGTGTGGAAGTTGTTGGTGTTGTGAAAGATGTTCATTGCGAATAGTGCTACTAGAGTTGTTGGTACCGTTTGCCACCGGTAATGTGTTGTTAACATCAGAAGATGACATGTACTGCGATGAACTGGTGTTGATAGTTGTTATTGTACCGTGGACATCCGCCATACTTTCTAGACTGTCTGTTCGAAGGCACTATGCAGAAATAAAATATGTATGTCAAACAAAAATATAATTCAATATAAACTTTGTGTATGTTTCGCCGAAAATTTCTTTTTTTGAACAATGTTGGCTTTAGAGACATTCTTCTTCTTTGGCACAACAACCGATGTCGGTCATGGCCTGCCTGTACCCACTAGTGAAGTGAGCTTGGCTTTCAGTGACTTATTGTTACCATAGCAGGATAGTCAATGCTACGTATGGGGGCACGGTCTATTCGGGACTTAAACCCATGACGGGCATGTTGTGACGTCGTACGAGTTGACGACTGTACCACCAGACCGGCCAGAGACATTATATGTATAGAAATGCCAAATAATAAGACGAAAATGTAAACTCCGCTAATTTAAACCGTTTGCCAGCCTCGTGGTACAGTCGTCAACTCGTACGACTTAACAATATGCCCGCCATGGGTTCAAGCCCAGAATGGACCGTGCCACCATATGTAGGACTAACTATCCTGCTATGGGTAATCAGTAAGTCACTGAAAGTCAATCCCACAAGTGGTATAGACAGGCCTCGACCGACAACGGCTGTTGAGCCAAAAAGAAAAAGAATAATAATTTAAATAATTCAAATATATTTTATAATGATACTTTATCATAAAATGTCTTTGATGAAAAGAAAAAAATTCAAATTTGAAAAGATTATTAAGAAAACAGGTGTCCTATTTAAAAATACATTGATATGACATAAAACAAACGTTCATGTACTGCAGGCAACTGAAAATAAACATTGTTTTCTTTAAATTATGACATATTTTTTATTGTAGCAAATAGTGACGTCTACTCCTATTTTATTTTTCCAACTAAACAAATTTTTTTACTATATTTGTGTTTTACTATTACTATATTCGAGAGCATTTAATCCGTTGACATATTTCGCTTTATAGCTTATATAACATGGCAAAATGATGATTATGTCTCTTGACTGATATTGGTTTTGGTAAATCCACTAAATACGTTGCACATTGATCGCTTAAAAAATACTTACTTCATTTTGTAAAGTTTGTTGTTGCTGCTTAGATTTTGTGCTTAATGTGGAACTCACTTTTCGGGTTTTTTTTTGGTTATTTTTTACTCCAGACTGTCCAGTTGAGCTACTCGCATTTGATTTGCTTTGGTCGCCGTTTTTCTTTCGCACGTTCTTAGTATTGGGTAGTTTATTGTCTTTCTTCCACTTCATGCGTCTGTTTTGAAACCAGATTTTTATCTGTCGTTCCGAAAGAACAAGCGTATGAGCTATTTCTATCCGTCGGCGTCGTGTAAGGTAACGATTATAATGAAACTCTTTTTCTAGCTCTAATATTTGATGGCGGGTATAAGCAGTACGTTGTCGTTTTGGCTCCATTCCAGGTTGAAAAGATCCATTAGCTAAAGAGAAAACATAAAAGATGTAGCATATATTTAGTACATGCAGAAGGGATAGCATGCAACAGCTAATAAAAAGTACAATTTTTGTCTGCAACAAATGCTAATAAATAAAAAGATTCATGGAAGACAAAACATAGTATATATATATAATTTAGGTCGTTTAATTTCATACAACTGAGCCGATTCCCTGATGACGGCTTTATGCATTTTTAATGTATTCAATGTTTCTTGATATTGATTGCACTAAAGAGGTCAATAAAGATAAGCAATTAAAAATGATAGATTATCGCAAAAGAAAGTAGTTTTTAAAAGATTCCGAATAATGGCAAGAAAATATGCAAGAATGCCGCATTTTAAACATTGAATTCAACAGAATATCTCAAATGCAGCACCCTGCTTGGGTTTCCAGATTTCAGATTATGTCTATCAATACATACAAAGCTTTCCTTGATTGACATGAAAAATATCTTAAATTCCCCAAGTTCGAGCTTGTTATGCCGCTTAGCACCACTGTTTAGTTAAAAACATCATTAGTGGGTTATGTATTGATCGATGGAAGAAGCTAGAGCAGGGTCTCCAAACTACGGCCCGCGGGCAGCATGCGGCCCTCCAGAGCCTATAATGCGGCTCGTGATGATTTTATAAAGCATAATGTGAATATCATATTAGTTTGATAATTTTGATTATATTTTTAATATTTACTAGACAAAAAAAACAAGTTAAATTAATAGAAAAATTAATAATTTTAAAATTTTTACTGAGTATTTTCTTGTCAAAACGAGATTTAAACGGTCTCATTACCAAAAGTAGCGTCAAAATGGCCCTTAGTACCGTTATTTACGAAGCAATGCAGCCTGCAAACTGAAAAGTTTGGAACCCCTTGAACTAAAAGCTACTGTTAGATTACTGTTAGATACTGTTAGATGATTTACATATGATAAAAAGTAAAACAAGCGGTTCCAGGATCGCAAATGTGCTGATAAAAAATGCCTCACACAAGTAGGGGAAAGTGGGGCAAAATAGGCATGTGGGGCAAAATGGCCACCCTCTATTTAAGCATTATTTCATTACAACGATACTTTCCAATGCTCAAAATGTATTCATTAGAGTGTTCTATCAACACCATGTAAGTTTCATAACCCTTACATAACAAATAACCAAGAAAAACGTAAAATAATACTTAGTATCATATTGATATAATTAGAGGATGCGTTGAAGTTTTACATGATATATTTTTAAAGATATGATATTTCTACAATAATTTTCTGAAGAAAGCAAGGCGATTGAATGCGTATTTTTACTAATATAAAAAAAAAACAATAAAATGCTTCACGTGGGGTAAAATAACAGTAACGCTAATAGATAGGACAGTAACGCTTGGGGCAAAATGGGCAGATGCTTTTGATATACGGTGCTTGGTGAGGCTTGGTGCTTGGTGAGGCTATGGTATGCAACACCAAGAAAACATGTACAAAGAAAAATGCAAAATAAGGTTTAGCAGCATATTGTTGTAATTTTAACCACTTCGAAAATAAGCTTAAACCAGTGTCACAGGGATGTGTTGAAGTTTTACATGTTATATTTATAAAGATATGATGTTTCTTTACAATTTGTCTCAAGAAACCAAGGCGATTGAATGCGTATTTGTACTAATATAACAAAAAATACAACTATGCTTCACATGGGGTAAAATGGGCACATGCTTTTGACATACGGCGCTTGATGAGGCTATGATGTTGTATTTGTCGCCTCAATAATGATAACAGGCACAGCTTTAAAATATTCGATTGTGTAGATTTAAACGTGTAAAAACTGTTTTAATTTTGATAATATGTTTTTGGAAGAATTTTAAGGGCTTTCCTGAACAGCAAAACAAAAGATAGAACGAAAATACATTTCACGAAACGTGCGCTAAAGCATAGACCATTACCTAAGTGCAGTTGTTGTGGCCCATTTTGCCCCAGTGTTTTGACGTTTTACAGTTTGTCTACATATGCTCATTTTGCCCCAGGGCTATTCCCATTTTACCCCGCGTGTCAAAATAGCTTCTCGTAAAACTTCAACTTTTATTTTACACTTTTTTCATTATTTTAAGTTATTTTCATTCTTTTTGTCAATTTTAATCCATATTTAAAGGGTGGAGGCATACAATAATGAAAGAAAAATTGTGTTTTGTGGCATATTCAAAGGAATATTCAGTAAACTGCTTAACATGCCCATTTTGCCCCGGTTTCCCCTATACAACACTTTCCCCCCAATAGTTTTATATTAATCGAATAGTAATTATGGAAGCTCGTAGTGGCCTAAGCGATAATTAAAATCAAAGAATTGCTGAATGTTTACCGAACTTGATGTTGATTTTATACTGGAACCCAAAAAACGCACCAGAAACACAAAGGATATTGTTTGTTCGGCGAAATTTCACTCGTTATGAGTTGTGTTTGTGGAGCTTTTAGATTTGATTGTTATGAGAAAAAATCGTTATTTGGGATACTAATTATGATGGCTTCCACTGTATCATTATCTAATGAGTTTTAATACCTCTTCTTATTTTTATTTAACGTAACAATCGTTATTGATTACTCATAGCAGCTTAGTCAATCCTACGCAAGGTTCATTCATGGGTTCAACCTCTAGCCAGTGAACATTTCTAGATATTTTAGTGATATTATTTGCGTATTGATTTCAAGGGTAAAGTAGAATGAATATAAACTGAAAAATTTGAAAAATGAATTGATAAAAAATATGCGGATGTATTTATAACATAATTTAAATAGCTATAATTTAGATTTTAAACATTGTTCAACCGTTGCAGCTGTCAAATTTCATTTCGCTTGCATTTACTTAAAGTATTTGCTCGCTTCGAATGAAACATCGTAAATTACTGTTCTGGCTGTCACCGGTTACTGGTATATATGTGTGAATATATTTGAACAAAAATAATTAATCATTTACACACTAGGGTGTTTTAGTTTGGTGAAAACCGATTTCGTTTTTTAGAGTGAAGTAGCGTGGTAGGGACTGGGGCGCTCTACGAATAAAACCAAAAAAAGTAATAATTATATTTGGCTGTTTATTTCAAGAAGGGTGACTGCTCAAACTGCTGTATAGATTTGAATGTTGTACTAGAAAACATATTTCACTGATTTTGTCGGTGGTTACCTATACAATCTTTTCTATGTTGCATAGTAGACTTCCGTTGTCCGGTATGAATTTATTAAATTTACCTGTCATCACGATAAATAATACTGAGTATATATTTTTCATATAGATAGTTAATGAATAAACTTTAACGATCGTAAAGTAAGTTTACGATTTGTAGAATTATAGGGTTCTATTGCATAGGTCAATTTTTCAATAGATGTTTACACCGTTTGTCGTTACTACGCTGTAGTTATAAGACGGACAATGATTATCATGGGTGGCCATGGTTTGTTGATGAAGGAATCGATACTACCGCTGTCCGTAGAGTACTGATGAACGGTTCGTTTTTGGATTGCTGAAGTGTCCAAAGGCCGCGTCGGATGGATCATTAATCATTTGCATTGCTGCAGTGGCTTGGGTAAATTCCTCGCTTGCGCTGCGCTCAGGAAACAGTGACATAGAGAATTTCGATAGGAGAGGGAATACGAACATTCTTCGAAGATTCTCGATATGAATCAAGTTGAATAATGTATCATCACAAAATTTCGCAGTAAAGAACAACCAAACAAAACAGAAGCTCGATCAATGATATCTAAAAGAGTGATGTTCATGAATGGGTGTAAGATTGAACGACAGAGAAAGTGATCAAACCTTTTCCACACTTATTAACATGTACCATTGGTCTTGGCCAAGGAATGACGTTTGAAGTTTGCCTATGCTCGCTTGAAATGAAAGTACCTTGGCACAGTTATCTACTTTACTCAAGGTACAGGTCACAAAGCATGTATGTGTGTACTTGCAGGTACTTGCAAAATAGCTGCAGGATGGCAGTTATTATTGATATTATTGCAGTGGTTGTATAGAGTGTAGATGAGTTGCGGTGTGTAGCAAGCCATCAAGCCGGGGTTTCTGCTATATTGATACGAATGACTTGCAATTTCAACGTTGGTGCACTTCTAAACATATGTTTCTTTTGTTGCAGTAACCTACAGAATCTGACTGCAATTACGAACCAGTATCGTGATTGAAAAGCTGTTCCAGTAACGTTTGCAATAAAATGTGAGTTTTGAAATGCTTAGTCAATTCATAGGAAATGACGTACCGCGCTTGCTGATGCGATTGATGCAATACAAAATCGCAAATCTTGTTCTTTATACGATGAATCTATGTTCAGTATAGACGGAGTTTTTAAAGACGTTTATATTATTTTTAATAATTCTGTTGTCTTATTGAACTTTAAATGTACCATTAACGTAAGGAGCGGTAGAGGCTTATAAGTGCAAACTGTATGTAAAAAATCATCATAAAATCAAATAAAATCATGATTTGAAAAATGAAATAGAGAATAATGAGAATGGTTTTTTTATACAATTAGGTTCAAATCTGTTTTATTTGTCGCCTAGGAAATTTGCAAATGAAATACGATAGAAAATACAAAAACAAATAATATCGATTATTTTTTTAATTTAGTGTAGTATGATTTTCTAAAACGTTATACTAAATGGTTTAATGCGCATTTCTGCATGCTAGCTAATGTAAGTTTACTTATAAGTGTTACAGTTTTTCATAGTACAGAATAACATACAAGCTTTATTATTCAAATATTACCTATTGGGCATCGAATACGCGATGAAATTTTAATCAAACTCAACGGTTCTTGTTTTTAGAAATACGCTTTATCATATTTTTGTTTAACAGATGCAAACAACAATACTACGTATAATAGAAGGCGCAATCCAGTGACATTGAGAGGAAGGTGCAAAAGAGTAATGTAAAAAGCATGACTAGTTCTCAGTATCGCATGAATGAATGTGCTGACGGAGCAGCAACATTCGTCGTTACCAGGTGGGATGAAACGTTAAAAAAATCAACCCTCATAGCCGGGTTTGGTTCGATGTTGCTTATAATCAACCTTGTCGTCATTCAACATTTGGGTGGGTGATGACAGACAGACAAGCAGTCCGGTTTTGATGTATTGATATCTCGCTTCGTAGCTATTTGAACGTTTTATATCCGTTTATGGAAGGTTTTCATTTAAGCTTCTTTGATACTTGATAGGAATGTTGGGAGGAGGATAAATGGAATAAATAACATAAAAAATGTAATAGGTCCCCAGCAATCGATAACTACACATCTAAGAGCTACTTGTTTCATGCGACCTGATTTAATCCGTTATTTCATAACGCTTGATTTTGCTCAGTGTTTTGTTTATGGTGCAGACGTTAGAAAAATGCAGTATTAGTTTCATGTTAGTTGAACAGGCTTATATTTAAAGAGTTATATGAAATATTACCAAAATATATTTTTATTATATCATTCACTGGATCATTGGACTTTAGTACATGCCACTAAGGTAGATTTAAAATGGGATGTTTTTTTAATCTACCTATATCAATAAAATTATTTTCTTATATTTATTATTTCAAAAGGAAAATGGACTCTCCTGCACACATTTGAAATTTATCAGTAACTTGTTTTTCAAATTTAAAAAAAGAGAAAATCTATACAACAAAGCTTCTTTCTCTTATATTTTCTAAAAAGTTTTTCAGAAGTAAAATACTAGCCCACGTTTTAGATAAGATAAAAGAAATGTATTTTATGTTTTCTAGCGTATTAGAAGCTAAAAACGAGGAGTTCATTGACAATTTAAAATAAAAAAAAAAGTATCGCTAGTATCTACATAAAAAGATACATCGTTATTGGCAGTGATTGCCCATCAAAATTATGTAAAACTACCATCAACTTAGAATCAAAATGAGAAGTACTATGTTGTCGTTCATTGATTACGAAAAAATATCGGAACTCTATTGTATTATGTTCAAAATAGCATAAGTCTACATCATAACAATTTAAGTCCTTTGGAATGCTCTATTAAGATATGTTTTAGCAAAGGATATGCAAAAAACAATATTTAGCATTTTAGAACATATAAACGAAAACAAGGAATGAAAATTGATATCAACGCTACGCATTCGATAACACAGCAATCTTGTTATTCATGGTTATCAGCTCCATAGTCATCAACTCGAACGACTTAACTACATTTGTACCCGTGGCGAGTTCGAACCTAATATTGACCGCTTCTTCATAGCAAGGACCGACTTTCCGGCTGCGTGGTACTGAATAAATTTTGAAAGCCTGTATAGACCGGCATGTCCGCGTAGATAGGCCAAATAGAAGAAGAAGAAGACCCAATTTACTATACAGTAAACAGCAAAGGCAGATAAATTAAACGTTATCAATTATTTGGTAGCTGTTTGGTGACATTTTCTGCGCTATAAAATGTTGGTAGCGAATAAAGTTGTTACGCTTTATAAACAAGGTTGTACTAAGATGACAATTACCATATGGCATCGTTGTTCTACTTTAGCTGAATTTTCGTTGACGTTGTTTTGGATGAGGAATAAGTTATTTGAAGGGAATGATTTATCGAGTTCTTGATGCCTTTATATCATCACTTTGAGCTCATCAGTGAGTATTTAAATTGTGTTATTTGCATGGTCACGAATCTAAAATAAAGTTTGACGAGTTTAGTATTTAAACAGTTCTAATGATTTTACTATACGACCGAAGCCGCTACTTCTGAATAAACACACAATACAAAATTATACAGATGAACAGATGAAGTAAAGATATTTAAGAGATTCAATAATTTAGCCATGTCTGAATATGCCTTTCACACGACTGTGTTTTTTTATAAAATAAAAATTAATAGTAATATGATTAGATATTTTCAATGCTTTACTGTAATCTGAATCTTAACTTTATAATATTTGTATGAACAACCTGCTAGCTTAAGATAAACTTTTTAAAAGATAACTTTTTTTTGTGAAATTCAAATGAAGTTTTTTTAAATGAAATTAAGTGGTTTATATAATAATTTTCATAAGCTGAAATAAAATAAAATATCGCTAAAATACACTCAGTGTCTCCATTTTACCATAACTTGCCTCAAAACACCAGTAGGAATGGAATAATTTTGAAATCATTATTAAAATACAATATAATGAACTAACTGTTCGAGGTCATTCGTCACTACTGTTTGAAAAGGCTGTCAGTCAAACGCAGTCTTTATAAAGTTTCAAGAGTTTTCGAAACGTACTCATTCTACCATCATTTTTGGTTTGAAGTGATTTGATTCATTTGACCTTCTCTCCGGTTTTGTAGAAAACTTAAGGTAGAGCAACGCCAGCAAAAGAATGATAAATTGAAACCAATTTATTTTCGTCAAAGTTAATGCTAGAGTTTCAAATGAATGTGCTTAAAGCAAAATACACGGCGGTAGTTTGATCGGTTGCAGTGTCTATTGATCGACAGAAAAGATAAGAATGTGACCAATTTTTCAAAATTTTCAAACAAGTAGCATCTAGGTATCCTATAAAAAAAGCTTTTTTTGAATTTGTTTCTAATTTTATGACCTGCTAATGTTTTCAGCATGCAGTCAATTATTGGTTGTCAAATGTATTTAAAAAAATGTTTTTTTACTCACCAATGCCAGCAACGTGAATTTTTTTCATCCAAGGATAAATGATACGTTCGCCATCACTAGTTGCATGCATTACATCTTCTCCAAGATCGTTATCAGATTCCAGGTCATCTATATCACCATCGTTAGAGTCTAGTTCATCCGGCGATTGATCAAGCATTAAGCGCTCTTCGTCCAGGAACTCATCCTGCAATTTTGCAGAAATAAACTGTTACATTCACTTTTTTTATGAACGTTCGGGAACGTACCTGATCAGAGCTGGCATCATCACAACGTAACCGCATACCAAGCTCTTGTAGCTGCTGTCCTGTAGGTGCTGCCTCCTCTATTCGCCTATCCAGTTTCATTCCTATGGTTTGAAAATATACGTTAAGAAATGCGGATGAGGAAAAGCAAAACAGAGAAAAAGCAATAAAATTAGGGTAAAGTTTATTTTAAAATCTATCAACCGATATTAACTCATTCCTCGTGAAATTTTTAAATTTCAGTGAGAAAAATCAGTAAATACGGCAAATATGGTGTCAGTTAATAGTTTTTGCTGGTGTGATTAATTGTGATTAAGAGAAGCTATACAGTAAACCAATGAAAAATAATAATAATTAAAGATTTTATGGTTGCAGAATTTATGCCACCCTGATAGGAATGTTAAAATTACAATAAACAAGCTATTCTTCAATTTCAATGCTACCGAAAATAGGTACACGAGAAATGTTAATTTTTGAAATTTCAATGCTGTGAGCTCCCGCCTAAACTTGTCGGGTTTGACTGAATATTCCTTTAAAACTTTATCCGAAAACTACAATGCGTATGTCGACATATACTACGAAATTTCACATATCATAAATGTCACTATTCATCCTATTCATCGTATTCTTTCGTACAAATAACTTAAAAGAAAAATAATTATTTGTTAGCCAGCCGGTGCTTACCCCGTTAGAAGCTGTCCTTGTGTTTCGCACATTCGGCATATTTATATTGAATTTCTTCATGTCCAGCTCCATACCCCCATATAAATTTTTAATTTGAAGTGGAAGTAGTAATCAACGTCAAAACAACAGTGTTTTATCATAAGGTGCTTTGAATTTCATTAAAACACGTATTTAATTCATTTCAGTATGTTTATAATTCAGAAAAGCCGAAGTAAATTGTGATTCATTATATACAAATATGTTTTTATACAGTGATAAAGATAAGAAAACAACGATATTTGAAGATTTATGTGACAAATGCATTGATGACCAAAAGGGAAAGACCGTCAATTCGCGTAGATGTTCTTCGGTTATATCCATCTACGAATCCAAGAGAAAAACAGCATCCAAACTCCGTTGTTTTCAAGACCGTCATTCTGTCGGTCTAGGAGGACTTCTTCAATCAGAATTAGTTGACCAGCACTTAAAATAAGTTAGAAACTAAAATGATGTAGGCGGATTGGGAGGAGTTCGAATCAAAATGTCCGTAATTTAAAACATGAGCTGAAACCTGTCCGGAATATGAATCGAAATATTGTTGCAATTTTATGATGTTTTGCAATGTTGCGAGAAAATTATTGGAAGTTTTGATGTTTCCTCAAAGGTAGGAGGTTTGCGTTAGGAAAGAGCGTAATACAGGGGATTGACCGATTGAAATTGAATTAATTAAAAAATATTCAATGCCAAAAATGTCTAAAGTGTCCGTCATTTGAAGCAATACGTTAAAAAAGCTGTCAAAATGCCATAATGACCAAGATGGTTCACATAAATTTAATAATTAAAAAAGGGTTTACACTCAAACCAAAAGAAACTCAAATAAACTCTTTTGAACATTATTTTCCGGCTATTTACATTGATTAAAACAATTTCTGTCCCATATTCCCGTTTTAGAAAATTGGAGCACAGCCTGCCAAAAATTGGGAAAAATGCCAATGTAGCATATCTGCTGTGTATACAGAAGTTGTTATAATACACACTAACAGGTATAGACACATAGCAACACATTTATTGTAACACACTCAGCAAATCAATACACACCATAGCAAAACACCCAGGTCTCACCGTTCGTACAAAAAAAAAGAGATTCACGTATCGAAATCAATCGAAACTCGCAACATACGCAAATAAAGCGTTATTAAAGTAGACAAACAGAGAACGCATTGTAAATTATCACCCTAAAAGTGCAGCGTATGCAAAGATCGATAAAGCATTCGTTATTTAGCAACAACAGTCGACACCTCATTTTGTAACAAAAAAAAAAACTAATAACGCTGCATAGGTACATGTCGATAAACACCTCACATCAATTGTACCCCAGCACCGAAAACAACTTAGTGTAACATATCCCATAGTTTTGGTCAATACGGTTTAATAGGCAACCTCGATTTATAGTTGAACACCTACACCACAAACAAATTGTACAAATAAAACCAACTATGGCCTTGGCAAGTCAGATTCCTTTGGGTTGCCTGGATATGACTAAGACCTTCCTACATTTATCGCCTTTTCATTTAAAAAGTTTAGTTATGTCCCCTCTACCCATGATAAGGCCTCTGACTCCAATGTTTCCAGTAAGGGAAATCCCTTAGGGATTTCTATGATCGCCTCGATCATATCCACTTCGAACAAAGTTTAATTCCATCTGGGCTCATGTCAAGCAAACCATTGACCTACCGCGACGATACTCGACGGTCAGTTGCGTGATGTGATCGTCACATAACATGGCGACCGTAACTATTTTCAAACAAAAACGATGTTTTCCTTTTCACGAATATATTTGAAAAATGTCTTCCAAACGGCAAATCAAATGTAGAATTACAATAGTTTATCAACTAACATAACATCACTTTCATGAAAAATAACAAAAAATGTAAGTTTATGAGCAGATTTTTGTGAAACTTCTGCAGAAGGCTGCCCAATATTAAAACAGTTACACTGTTGCAGGAGTCGCAAATAACATTGTGAAACATTGTGCCATTTCGGGCTTACTTTTCGCTTATGGGTGAACGTTAACCAGTCGTTTAAACCAGAAAATATAATCTCCTCACCATTTTATTATGAAAGCTCGATTTTCGTCTTGAAAAGCAAAAAAAAAAAATAATAACTCAAAATAGTATAAATAATAAACTTATAGTTTTAACCTTTCTAAGGTCACACGTGGTCCACGGGTTATATTTCGAAGACTCTTGCCCTATTGCAACTAAAATTTTAAAATTTATGTAATTTTAAGTATTTAAAAAAATTAAAGAACAAAGTATTCGTTAAAACAGTTATATAACAGAATACGCGGGCATGATGCAGTCGGAGAATGTAAAGTCTAGAAAACATAGGAGCCTAGCCTAGCCGACCCTAGCCTAGCATAGACCTGCAGTTTCCGCCTGCTCACATCCGATTTCAGAGTAGTTTCCGCTCGTTCCCGAATAATCTGCACTCTTTACTCATCAAAAAATAAAGGAAAGAGCTCTGGTAAAGAGACACAAGAAACTGTAGTTTAAATGCGTAACTCAATATATGCCCCTGAAGTTCTTAAAATCATTCTCCCTCCCACCATCGATCTTCAAGGAAAATATGGCCAATGGTAAAAATTCATCCATTAATGGAATTGCATTAACAGAACAGGATCACGGTAAATGTTTGCACGGATTCTGTATTCATAATAATACTTTTCTTCATGAGTGCAAACGACCGCGTAATGTACCCGTCTCGCTGGGTATCAAGGTGGAATTTAGATGGTAAGCAGTACGACTGGTACATATAAAATCATTCCAAACACTGGATAGCCTTAATAGATATATCAAATTTTGATTTGGTGTTTCTGTTAGTATGTTTATTGCAAGAACATTTCAGGACGCATTTCATATTAAAACAAATTATTTGTGGACAAATAGGGGCACAGTAAATTTTGAACGTGTTGCCGTTGAAGAAATGTTGCCGCAACATTTTAGTCTAACCAGACTTACAGCGATATGCAGCCACTTACAGTAAGATACCTCATATTTTACTTAAAATGCCTTGCAAAATTATGCAAATTATAAAAATGGCGTAAAGTTTATGAGTTTCACTGAATGTTGGATCTCCATTTATTAGAAAAACGGTCTTGTGGCTTCTCAATATTCGTTGATGAAGTTTTGAAATTGAATAATTATAATTATAAGCCATTTGGTAATAAACAATGGGTAGCATTACTTATTACAGATTACAGATACTTCATGTGCGTATTTAATTAGTGGCGTTTAGAACACCACTTCACCAGTTTATCCTAATTATTATACAAGAGGTTATTCCGGTACGCAATTTAAAATCTGTTCCGAAAGCCTCTAAGTGAGGACATACATGGTGTTATGCATAATAAAAATTAAGTCTCCTTTTTAGGGTGAACGCCGCTGTACATACTTTCCCAGCAATGCAAACAGAAAGGTATCGCAACAAATTAATTATAATTTGTAATTTCTTTTGTTACTTTTCGAAACACACGAAATATGGTCGGCGGTAATATCCAAACCGATTGTTAACTAATTTCCACACCGATTGTCATTGTATAGATGAAAGCAAAAAGACGTTAATGATGTATTTTTAATATACAAAAAAGCACCTTTTTGTAACAAAACAAAAGTATCTGACGCAGATATGCATAATATTTGAGGTAAACTGCTATCTTGAACATAAACCAATGCATAAACAGTGTGAAATAATTAAGTAGTGTAAAACAATTTATTGTATTTTGAACGACATGTTTTGTTTTTATTACTCTTTTTTTATTGAAGTCGCTTACTTTTGGCCAAAAGTGTGTATATAGGTTCCCATACGAATTGGTAACTAATTTCAGAAACAGAAAAAGTTTCTTTTGACAGAATGGGTGAAATGATTTTCCATAGGAATGGTTCGCTTTTCTTAGCAACACATACGTAGTTTACATTGGTGTCCTCATTAACGGCATAATTGTGATACAGAAAACGATTTAAATTACTTCAGATTTGATTTTGGTTACAATTGCGCTCTCCCCTGTTTCTATTTGTTGTAAGGATGAATTTTGTCGTCGATTGCTGTTTATGTTTAATGTAATTGAAATGATACAAGTAACCATGTTCAGAAAACCATAAATATTACGTTCGGGTACAATATCTGGTAGTACGTGCAATAGAATACATCAAATTAACGAAGAGCCAAACGAAACTACACATGCTTTACTAAAAAAAAAAATAAAAACAATTG
The DNA here is from genome assembly GCF_017562075.2 of Anopheles merus. NCBI lineage: Eukaryota > Metazoa > Arthropoda > Insecta > Diptera > Culicidae > Anopheles > Anopheles merus. The sequence continues at coordinate 58,376,681 of NC_054082.1, forward strand.
AAAACCACTTTTTCAATGCTCCAAAATCAAAATCAATATTTTCTTAAAAACGGGTTTTCAAATTGTTTTTTTTAGTTTGTTGCGTGATTACTTCGTTTGAGCTTAATTGAATGATTCTTTTAAGGCATTAGGCATTTTTCCCAAAAAAAAAAAACAGTAGATCTTGTAAAATTCGTCAATCAAACAAAACAATTATACGTTTATGAGGATTGGCTAAAATTACTTAACAAGCAAAATAGTCAACCCGTGACTAATGGGACTACATATTCATATGATATTTTTTATACTAATATGTATCAATTATTCTCAATGATTATTCAATGCACACACCAATGATTTGCTTCCTTCGGAACAGATGCAACAGCTGACCAACGTTGTATAAGTCACGAAACTTATTTTGAAAGGATTAGCTCAATTTTCATATTCATCCATCCAAGTTTTGACTAGACTATCTATTCTCAATATTCGTCGATGAAGTTTTGAAATCGAATATGAACTCTGAATAAGCAGATCATGAATGTTAAAGGGTAGAATTTAAGCTTAACAATGATGTGTCGTTCAACCCATAACTCGTTTTATTCACAAAATAATGATTTTGCAGCAACCTATATCGACAAGTATCCTATATGGACTTTGCTAAAATTGTTTACAATTAGAATCAATCATACAATGTATCATACTTATAGCGAAAAACATATCCGAGTTCCTATGCATATATCATTTTGTTACATTCGAAAGTCTTCCGATTTTCCTCAAATATCGTGTAAATTTTTAAAAATCAGGATTGACTTAGAAACAAATGTAGGATAATGATGATGATGTAAAGAAAAATCATCAAAGCACCCAGTTTATTATGGATCTAACTGTCACTCCAGGTTTTCTTCCTCTTTTCGTTTTTAGACATCAAATTGCACTGGATAAGCCCACCTGATGTATCAACTCACTTTGATTTCGTTGTATATTTCACCTTGTCTGGCCGTAAGGAAATGCTCGTCACATCGCCGTGTTTTGCAAGCAGAGGCAGATTTTCCTATAAGCGGACTGAAGGATTGCGAAGGGCCCCGGTCTAAAAGGGAGCACGAGTTAAACCACCACTTGTAAGTTTGCTTTTACAAGCGATTGTTTTTTAATTAATGCAAATATGAATGGAAAAGTATTTTTTTATAAAAGCAATACATTCAAGAAAATGTATAAAATATGTTGATAACATTTATACGGTCAGTCCAAAAAATATTTCTCTAGCTGAATATTTTACAGAAAAAGGTGAACTATGGCCGCAATCGACATAGCGATAAAAATAATGCTATTAAATTAAATTAAATAATGCTATGGTAAAATAATGCTGACGGTATTAAACCTCATAAAAGAATCATCAATACACACGTATTACTAAAAAAATAGTATTAAAATAGTCCAATGACAACTAAATTATTAAAAAAAAAACTTAAAATAGTAATGGGCGCGCAAAAAGTATTCGTCTATCTAGCACTTAACTCATTTACGTTGGCCAAACACTACGTAGACAAGAATTAAATTACTATTATCAATCTGCTAGTGGCGGTCTTGCTAATTAATGCATTTTAATTGTGTCAATTACACTTCAAGAGGTCAGAGTAGCACTAACAGCGGGTGAGTTAAGCATGATGGTGAAAATCGTATTATATTCCTATGCATAACCTATCCTACACATTTTTTAAGGTTAAAAAACTTGTGGGAGGCCTCATTCATTCATTTGATCAGCGTTCGGCTATTTTTCTGAGACTAATTTTGTATCAAACTGTCCACTAAGCAACTTTCTTCTTCTATTTGGCGTAACGTCCTACGCGGACATGCCGGCCTATACAGGATTTCAATAATTAATTTAACTTAAGCAACCATTATTTAAAATTTATCTAACGAACGAATTTATCAAGAAACGTTTTAATGTTCACAAAATCAAATATAACCCAGTAATCAGAGAATTGTATGATGGCCAATAAGATCAGGAGAAGAGATGGGTTACATTTGGATGGGTCATGTTTCAATTCATTATATCTTGTTATTGTATGGTTTATTATATCTGGCTTTTTATATATATTATATCGTATGGTGAAAACGATTTAATTGACTCTCAATATAATATCAGCTGCCAATTATTCAAAGGAACTTAGCCACGTGGTCCGCAAATGCAATATTTATATCAGAGATTAATTGGCACAAGTCTTGTAATATGAGTGTGTCAAAAATACGCCCTTTTTAAGGTTCCAATCAACGATAACTGATTGGTCAAGTAATCACTATATATAAATATATAGTCATTAATGCAATCAGAAAGATCAAGACACTTTTTTGATTCCATAACCTTTTGGTTTCTTACGCACATAACACCAAAAGCCTGATAGACGAATATTTTTTGTGCGCCAACCAAACGACAGTTTTTTTTTAATTTTTTAAATAATTTAGTTGTTATTGCACTATTTTAATGGTCATGTTTTAGCAATACGTATGTATTACTGGTCTCTTTATCAAACCTCATCATTAATTTTACCACTCCATGCTTATTGCGGCCAAAATTCGACTTTTTCTGTAAAATATTTAGTTAGATGAATACTTTTTGGACAGACTGAACAACGAATTGTTGGTAACAAAAAACCAATGCTCCCATTTTTTTAGGGATCTGGTTAAATTAGCCCTGTTCAATCGAATTTCCAAAGCATATCATAAGCAAAAATCATAAGGTAATACGAAGACATTCGATGCTTTACAGGATGCATGTTTTGTCTTGCAATATCTAAACAACTGCTTTTCGCATGCAGACTTTTGGAGCCAACATTATGTTCAGCCGCATTAATTGTCTGTTTTATCATGACCTTGATATTTATCGCTTCGTTGATGTTCTGTTGCTACCAATCTAAAAGCCACTTTACAAAAGTTTTTACGCCGCTTTAGCGGTTCTAAGTTTAAGATTTGAAAGCATCGAGTTCTAAAAAAAATACCCAAAATTTGAGCATTTGAGAGTTAACAGGAGTATTTTGATTCTTCCCACAAATACCATATGTCATTTTTGGATGCCATCTCTATTATCTTGAATTTATCTTAAGTTAGCAAAGCCATTTTCGTAACATTATACAAAGAATCGCTAATTGAATACCAAAACATTTAAATATTTAACATATTTCTGCACAAAAGATAGTTTGCAGCTTGCTAAGTTTATTCTGGATTAAACAGGAAGTTTGTAAATTTTCATTTCAACAAACTTCTAAAATTTTCAGCAACACCAAATTATTGGATGAATAATCGTTGTTTTGATTCTTATTTTTGAAGATACAAATACATTTTGTGAAATTTTGACCGAAAATTCTCCCCCAACAAATGCAAAATTCCCCCCTTCGGAGAATCGTTGCCACCTAATGTTGGTTCTAGCCGCGCGGCCACATGAGGTGAAATATACAGCGAAATGAACTATTTGACAGGTTAAATATCTGACAGCTGCTGCTAAAGGGTTGGGGGAGATACTACACCCGCTTTTGAAATTCATTTTACAAGAATATCTTCTTAAGCAGAACATTCACAAAATGAAAGAAATGATGAATTGTTGATTGAAAATTAACGAAATACTTAACAGTGAAGTTATTTAATGAATTTATTTACGGTTTTGTGCACGTTATTTGTTTACATTGCACATCACCAGGTTGCTGTGATGCGTTATCTAACAAATATTTCGCCTATCAAATTGTTTATTTTACTGTATGGCATAATTTTTTACCTCTAAGGCAGGGGTCTCCAAACTACGGCCCGCAGGCCGCATGCAGCCCTCGAGAGCTTAGATTGCGGCCCACGATGACCTTTGTAGAAGTTTAAAATAAATATTATATTATTCTTACTTTTTTGAATAAAATTTCTTTTTTACTTTTCTTAGACAAAAATCAAGCTTTAGTAATACGAAGCTGTACAAGTCTCGTTAGTATTTTGTTATAAAAACGAGAATTAGACATTCACTAACCAGTTAAAGGTAGTGTTTAACATAGTTATTTTTGAAGTAATGCTGCCCGTGAGCTGAAAAGTTTGGAAACCCCTTTTCTAAAACATCAATTCTTGACAGTTTGCATCAATTTTTGACACTAACGCACCTATTTTTGCATGTAAGTCATCATTTTTTACTCTTCTAGGAATCATAATAATTTTAAAAGATATTTGAGCAAATTTTTGACAATTGTAATTTTACCACCGACAAACCGACGTGACACTGGTGTTACAAAAGTGTCCCACACGAAAGTACTGTCATTTACCAGTGAGGCGAACACTTCTGTCAAAGTAAGCTCTGTTCACTGCTGCTTCGATGTAAACAACTTTTCTAAATACAAATGGCGAAGGAAGTGTGAGGCAAGATTTTGTGAGAATTATTGGACAAAACACCCAGGAAAATAATTTTATAAGTTTCCAAATCAATGCAAAAGATGTGGGAAGTACATAAAACAATACGCATTGGAATTGGAATTGGTGATTTTACATCTCATAAACATCGTGTAATTTGATTGTTTTTGAGAACCGGGTAATTTTAATGGTTTTTTGAGAAAAAAAATGAAATTTTAGGAATTCTAAAGTCATTCTTTACACCTAATAATATATGCCAACTTTTTTCACTTAATTAAAATTTGTATATAAAATAAAATATTGGCGAGTCAATTGTTTTATTTTTAATTCTATCAATGGACCCCTTTACCTTTTAAGTTCGTTGACTGAAATTTCAGCCTGTTAGCTTTTTTTGCAGTTTTCGAGTCAGGCAAGTGTACCAATTATGGCTATATTATGTCATCAAGATACCGATTTTACTGCTGTAAAAATAAGTTCTGGGTAAAATTTTAAAAGTGTATATGTTTGCTAGAAGCCTATAATGTGTAGAGCACGAGGGTATTTTTTAATTGGCGAAAAAATAGAAAATTTCGATTAAAAACAGCATCTCAAGCAACCAATTATGGCTATAGTGTTACTAGCAATTCGCCATAGCTTAACCAATTGTGGTTGTAAGCCAAAACTCGTGGATATTTACACCAAACATCAATTTGTGACATTGTTTTAACTCAAATCAGATAGTAATAGGTTCACTGCAGGTAAATTAGTAAATGAACACCATTAAATAAGTAAAATTAACAGTTTTAAATCTCCGTTTTGTATCACTATTTGTATTGATATTTACGCTCAATAAATCGTACAATTGATGAGGCGATACAGTAATTTGTTCTATCAAAACATTCAAAAGGACGGCTTTATATTTCAAAAAGTTTTCAACGTCTTCAATCAACAAGAGTAAACACAATTTCTTTGAATAGAGATCTATTTTTTAAACAATAAATTGAAACGCGGTTAATCAAAGCATTTTACCTGTTACATTTGGCATCCTCCAAATTAAATCTAATAGAAGGTAGGGGCGGCCCTGTAGTACAGTGGTCAACTCGAACGACTCAATAACATGCCCGTCACTGGATAAATCCTAGAATGGACCGTCCCCCGTAGCAAGGATTGACTATCCGGCTGCTTGGTAATGAATTAAGTCTTGAAAGCCTGTATAGGATCTCATACAGGGTTTCCTGATAGAACTCAATACCGCGAGACACTTTGATGAATCGGCGGGAGTCAATTTGCAAGACTGCGGGACGATCCGTGAAAACGTTGACGATACCGGGATCTGCGGATTTGCATCGCAAGACTGCGGCACACTTTTCGGACACATTGTCACCTTTCAGGGACATATGGTCTGATAGCAGGGATTTAAAAATTTAAAATTTTAGGCGTTTACTGGTTGGATTTTGGCTAACAGTATTGGATTTTTTTGTTTGCAAGCGAATTAATTAATGATACACTCTTAAAATATTTATTCCCATCGGCTGCGAATTCGGGTAGGGTATTAAACCTACTTCTCGCAACTACTGATAATTCGGGTTAACCCGGACTCGCTAGATCCACGACTGAACCTATCTTTGCACCACCCAATCCGAATTCATTGGTGAATTCCTACTGAACCTACTAAATGTACCTTAATGTACCTTTCGTACGACTCCGGGTCACTGTATGGCTCCGGCCCTGTAGGTTTGAGTTGACCCACCCATCAATGATACAAGTGCTTAAACGCTTTATGTTAAGAGTTATAGCTTTAATGTTTTCTATGCTCTACATTTAATATATGTTCTACTGGAATCACTTAAACTTCGCGCATACATGCTTGACACTCTCACTTCAAATTTCCTTTGGATGCCTTTCCATCGTAGCCATGGCATAGATAACAATTTCATCCATTATGCAATATTTCATTAGCTGTTGCGCGATTGAAAAAACCCAATCTACCCGGGAGAATGCGGTTTTTAATACTCATGGATTTGTTTTCCAAAATTGAAAATACCCGATTTGGTACATCCCTGTAGGTAGGCTTATCCCAAGGGGTGTGTATTAAGAAGGTTGATCGATATTGCGGACAGTTTCGAGCTCATGTTTCAATTTACTGACGTAATGATTTGAGTTCCGAACATCCTCAAAACTTCGTCTGTATTCTTCAAATTCATACTCATACTACAACTTTTTAGTTTTGAAGTTATTTTAAGTTCCGAACATCCAATTCTGAGTGAATGAATCCTTCTAGAACGACAGAACGACAGCCTTAAAAAACGGGGCTTGGGTGCTGTTTTGCTCTTGTATTCGTAGAACCGAAGAACTGCTCCGCGAATTGACGAGCTTTTTCGTACGGCCATATCAAGCACTTTGTCACATAAACCTTCAAATATCGTTGTTTTCTTCTTATTATTGTTCTGTATAGACACATATATGTATACAAAGAATCATAATTTGCTTTGGCTGTCCATAATTAAAAACAAGATATCAAATCTTGCTTCAAAGTCCGAACAGAATTAAAAACGTGATTTAATGAACTTCAGAGCACAATATAATAAAAGACTGTAATTTTCACGTTGATAATTTCTTCCACAATTGATTTTTATGTAGTTCAATGCACGTAGACGCGATAAATAGGAATTATCAAAGAAATGACACTGGCGTGGGTTTGAAGTAAAACTGCTAAGAATGCCTCAGCTGGTAAACCGACAGACAATATTTATTAAATGTGTCATCAGGGACTACTAGGGGTCAGACACATTTCTGATTTATCGTAGTACATCATGGTAATCATTTAAAATTAAAATGAAGTATGGCCAGGGACTAGATATGAAGTAATTTAAATAGGAAAGCAAGGATTTAAATAGGATAGGATAGGATAGGTAATTTAGATTGGAAGTAAAAAACGTGTCGAATGTCCGAAATTTGAAGCTGTCCGTAATTTGATTCATATAGGTAAATTTGGAATACACAGTTTCAGAAATTACGTCAAAGTTTGTACATAAAGCATTTGACCCGCAGTCAAAAATTTGATGCCTTAGAGATAAAAATTGATGCGCACTGTCAAAAATTCATATACCAAAAATTGTGACACGCTGCCAAAAATTGGTGCCTTAAAGATAAAAATAGGTTAATTAGAGCCAACATTTAGCGGAAAGGACTGTATTGATCAGGTTGTTATCTCTTTTGTGCTTCACAGTTCCACTTTAATTGTTTGGTTTATTCCCAAATCTTTTTATTATGGGCCGATGGTAAAGCTGTGCCCAATTGTATACTTATGTAAGGAACATGGTTTTATTTGCCACACTTACTATAATATACTCTCATACTTTTCTTTGAAATTCTGGAACATATCTCTTGTTTTATTCATGTATGCAAGCGAAGACTAAAAAGCCTTATAAAAAATAACTTTTTATTTATTTTGTTGTACTTTTGAAAATCTAAATGAAAAATTTAACATAATCGGATGGAATTTATCATTATTGTATTCCAAAAGTGAGAGAAAGCACTCTTTATTTCATTGATGTGCTTAAAAACATTTACAAAAAGACATTTGTTTGTTGCAGGTTTGGTTACTGGGCATGTTTGCATCATATGTTTGCATCATAGGGGCGGTCCCGTGGTACAGTCAACTCGAACGACTTAATAACATTCCCGTCATGGGTTCAAGCCCAGAATGGACCGTCCCCCCGTAGCAAGGATTGACTATACGGCTACGTGGTAATGAATTAAGTCTCGAAAGCCTGTTTAGGTCGGCATGTCTGCATAGGACGTGTACGCCAAATAGAATAAGAAGCATCATATGTTGTTCATCTGCGGATTCATATGCCTTTTATCAATAATATGAGTAAAACATATTAATGCTGAGAAGGCAATTGCTACTTTTTGGCAATTGCTTTTTTAACATTTAGTTGATCTTAATGGTAAATTTATAGGATAACTGTATCTATTTTCGGCAGGTTAGTGCAACAGTTTCACAAAAACTCGTACACTTACAAGTGACGTTATTTTGGGCGATAAACTGTCGTGTTATGGTCTGTTTTTTGCCAACTTGAATGTAATTTTTATAGACCTTTGAGAAAATGCAAACAATTTATTTGTTCCTATTTTCGGCAGTTTGTAGCTATTTTGGACAGGCGGTAACGCGAATACGAGTTGGAAAATGTTTAAACCCGTTTTACATTCTCTTTTCCTAAGATTTTTGTTAAAAAGTACTTAAATTATTAAGTTGTGATGCCCATTTTGCTCATTTTGCTTGCAGCTTTTATAGTCTCTTTGATGTGAGCTACAAACAAAGATTGTTTTGAAGAAAAAAGACTAAACATCAAGAAAAACTAAGAATTTATTGTTTCGTTCCTGATACTACAAAAAGATTTAATATGTTTGGCATTGCGAATCATAACAATGCAATTCAATTTAATTGTTTTATGCGATAAAATTATAAAAGAAAAATCAAGTGTTTTCTGTGTATTCATGTACGTGATCGCATGTCATGAGCGAGGAACAGTGTGTTCGAACAATGTATGGCAGATTCATCATTGCATTCAAGGTTCATGAAAGGTAACTGGATACGTTTAGAGTAAATTATCAGGAATCCATGGGAAATTTTTGATAGTTAAATTAAACATTGCTTGTGGTCGTTGCTATAGAGCGAATAGGAGGCTTTTTTGCGATTTGTGCACATTTTTGCTCCTGATTACAACAATTCTTTGTTCTATGACAAAGTTGTTGTATAAATTTAGATGTGATCAACATTTACAAGCATCATCATGAAGCCTTGGAATTGCTTAAGACATATAACTATCTTTATTACACCAGGTCATTTGCAATAATGCCCGACTTTGTATTTTGATTTTATCGTTTTTCACTTAGCTTTTTCTCCCTTTTCTCCTATCTCTTTTTCTCCTAAACAAATCCTAACGCTAATATCGACAGGTCGTTGGAACCCTCCTTTAATGCTGTTGTAAGGTTCCAACACCGTCGTAATTTGTAACTAACGTTACTATGACCCGGTTGCAGGGCTACATAAAGTAAATTCGTGGTATATAATACTTCCTATAAGCAGACAAAGTTTCGTTTAATAACTGCACTCCCAAATGCCCCTGCCATTCACACGACTATTCTTGTCAAGGTCTTTGTCGTGGTTCTTGTTATTTGATTGATTGAATCCCTGCTCCTGAATGTTTTCAGCCAGTATATGTCATTATCCAAATACAGTTGATAGTTCACACTCGAAAGTTAGATTGTATGACAGACAGTGAAAACTGTTATGATTCAAATTAAGGACAGCTTCTAATTCCGGACATTCGGCATATTTTTATTGATTGTCCAGCTCCATATCTCCATGTAACTTTTTCATTTAACATAAATGCCATGATGTACTAGAGTCAATTAGAAATTTGTAAGACCCCTAGTAGGGACCAATGTCACAGTAAACAAATATTTTCTGTCTGTCAGTTCACCGCCGGAAGCATTCTTAACAATTTTGCTTAAACCGACGCCAGTGTTATTTCTTCGCTATTTCCTATTGATTACGTGCATTTAAAACATTGAAGTCTATTGTGAAAGCAACAGTGTTTTATCATATGGTGCTTTGAATTTCATTAAAACACGTATTTAATATTGTCAGGTATTTGAGCCAAGATTTTTTATCTTGTTTTTAATTCTGGAAAGCGTAAATTCGTAAATTGTGATTGATGGTATAAAAATATGTTTTTAGATTCCGATAACGATAAGAAAACAACGATATTTGAAGATTTATGTGACAAATGCATTAATGACCAAATGGGAAAGACCGTCAATTCGCGGAGCAGTTCTTCGGTTATATCCATCTACGAGTCCAAGAGAAAAACAGTTCGAATCAAAATGTCCGCAATTTAAAACATGAGCTGAAACCTGTCCGGAATATGAATAAAAATACATGTGTATATATATATATATATATATATATATATATATATATATATATATATATATATATAAGTGTATATAGTATATAGTATAGATATATATACATATATATATATATATATATATATATATATATATATATATATATATATATATAGATATATATATATATATATATATATATATATATATATATATATATATATATATATATATATATATATATATATATATATATATATATATATATATATATATATATATATATATATATATATATATATATATATATATATATATATATATATATATATATATATATATATATATATATATATATATATATATATATAGTACATGTTTTGTAGTCTAAATAGTAAAAGAATCGAATAACGTTTCTTTTGGGATACGAAAAGTCATATTCTGATTAATATTTAATGACATATAGTGGAAAAAACGCGTCTGGGCTAAATAAATAATAATCACCCAAGCATCAATATATAAGCGTTAAGGTTTTAAACGTATTTTATCAGCAAAACAGACATTGTGGCAAAGTACAATTATGCTACATATATGAACTCCAAACATTATACCATGTTTGTATAATCTTGTTTATAAAATGTCATCTCTTGTGGGCTTGGCAACTTTTGTGGACAAAATGAATTGTTCTATCAGAGGGGAAAATCAAACTGTATAACTAAAGATCAATCGTGTATGCTAAAATGAATGTAGATGACAATCAAAATATTTTCCTTATACCTTAAATATTATAAATTATTAAAACTACTTATATTATATTCCTTTAAAGGTTTTCCATACCTAGCTCTTGTAGACCCAATGCTGTGTTGGTCACTTCCGTACCGACACATTGCAGTGGAGTATCCATTATGGATGTATGACCTTCAGTTGAAGCTGAGTAGTATCCATTATAGTATCCAGATGTTATGTTAGTTGGGAAAGAATTTTGATTTGAAACCGAACTGTTCGAGGCCGTAGTATTAACAGAGGGTGGAAGAGTTGTGATAGCTGGAGCGATAAGACCTGATGAAGTTGACTGCATCTGCACTGGCGACATATACCCATTATGCGATGCATGATGCGCGTGTGGATGATGGTGATGATGATGGTGATGATGATGATGCGGGTGGTGATAGTAATGGCCCACCATTGAAGATGAGTAGTCGTTATATGCTGCAGATACTCCTCCTCCTCCTTCTGCTCCTCCTCCTCCACCTCCAGCTACTCCTCCTCCACCACCTCTTTCTTCTCCTTCCGCATTGCTTCCGGCACCGCTAACATGACCATTTCCACCGGTAAGAACATTTCCAGATGGTACACCAATGCTCATTGCACCAGCATGATGTAGTGATTCAGACTGGATATGGTGTAAGTAGTCTTGAGTTCCAGCTTGAGTTACATTGTTTCCTACACCATAGCCGCTATGAAAGTTGGCATAATCCTCACTGGGCGGAAATTTAGGCTCGATATTAATCCCCATAGATTGTATATGGTGATGAGGATAGCCCATGAGAAAAGAACTCATGTTTTAGTGTAATAGATTAAATTTTCAAACACAATTCAGAACAACATTTGCAATCGATAAATGCATACACACTTTTTTCACTTGAACTTTCAAATGTGAACGATATTTTCGAAGAATTAGAAACGTTTTCAAATTGGGGGTTTCTCATCACTTTGCGAACAACACTTTACAAATCACAACCTTAATGTATCAGGATAAACCAGCTACAAAATGCGGCACACGTCTGCTGTACATAAACTTATGTTGAGCAATAGACTGTAAGATATCATAATTAAAAACTAACAATGAACTCAGCGTTAAAACTTTTTATGTACACTTTTATATATGGCCTTGTTGTATAGCAGGCAAGTGAAAAAATGGCTTTTGAGTATAAACTATCACTGTGAAGCTTTAACTATCACACGATACTGATACAGATACCTGTTATCAGAGCACATAAAACTATTTCCAATTTTGTAAGAACCATCTACTCATTGTTGTGTAACAAGAGAATGTTAATATTCTCATTGCGGATGATATCACTCGTGTCACTTAATTTTTCACTTCATTACGCCGAACATTGCAGATAATTGAGCCAATCTAAACAATCAACACGCAATTCAAAACCACGGTGTAACCAAACACCAGACACATCACGTATATTGTAAGTTATATGGCCTTCACCAATGTACACCCTTTGCGGACACCGCAATGTACACCGAAGGTGTTGCAAACTTGGAATGAACTGAATGATCACAAAAGACACCATGCGCTGTTGGCATATTTCCTTGTTATAGGTTAGAAATGACTGAGTGCCGAGGGTACTTCGACAAACCAACTGTGGTTGTCTCTTCCTATAGCAGCTTATCCGTTTCATTTACTCGCATTGCTCGACGAAGGTATACCAGCATACCATCTTCGTCGATTCCACATGTTCAGCAGCCGAACAAAGCGTATTTTTCTTTGTATGCGTATACAAATTTGTGAAAAAGAGATGTGAAATGGTCTCGTTAGCATAAGTGTGTTTGAGACAACGCACATAAAATACCCACAAAGAACAAAGAAGGGTGTAAACGAGACATAGCTTTGTAAATTGTTACCGCCCCGTTTTACACCATAAACTAAAGCTATCTCTTCTTTTGCAGGATATAACGTGCTGGGGAAACAAGACAACTAGTTTCTTTTGCAGGCGCATGAGTCTAGCACAGTGGTTTCCTCACTTGCTTCAAATTGTTGGAATTTTCATTCAATCAGAGAACTGAAATATGAATAACAGATATGAAGCATAACTGTAATGAAGCTTCTATTTAAAAACATTTAGGAAGTATATTGGTCTTAAATAATTTGCTTTTAAGCAAATTGTTTATTCTACTAATGTCTTTGCAGCAGTATTTTGATTAAGGTCATTGTTTCAACTACATTTCAAAGCAGCAATGTATTTTTTCCAGAACTGCTGTTATATCTTATTCACTATATTTACGCCATAGAAGTACCCAATGTTGTCAACACTTAAACCAAATCTTTAAAAAAGACTAACAGGTAATAAAATTATCCATAATAAATATCGCGTACAATTGGTATTATGGTTCATACATTGCTTTAAAAAAAACACGCACTCTTCGCTCTTAGAAAGAAACAGAATTAGTTAAAGAAGAATAAGAAGTGTTTACTGCGTAAGGCCGTATTATTTATCATTCGAAATGAAAGCTATTATTTTTAGCAGCATATAATAATTATAACACTCTATTTAGTGTTCAGTTGGTAGCATTCGAGTCCGCCTCCAAACACACTTATGAAAGATTGACGTAATATATGATTTTTTAATGATATTTAAAATTTAAAGGTGATAAATAATCATGTAGCAGCAAAAGATGATGGCCTACGAAGTGGAGCTTAAGCTAATGTGTTTGTTTGGTTTCCACCTACGGTGTTCTTTTGGTAGTGTCTATATTTATGTCACAGTTTTGTCTCAGAGAATTTTTTGCACATTAATTATTTGTAGGATTTCAACACATTACAACACTAGTGTTTGAATGTGTTTGACGTGTTTAGTTAAACGTTATTGTGCTATTTCAAATGATAGATAAAAAAACTTTAGCTATGGAATTTATGCGTGTAGCGCTCTTGTATCATTTTAATCGTTGATGCATGGTTATACTTTCAATTGAACTCAAAATTACGAATTCATGTTATTAAATTACCACCAACATAATATAGAATTTATTTTTGGTAGTGAAAACAGAAACAATTGAAAAATAGTAGATTTGTGGGTAGGATTATAATGATAGTTAAAAAACCATATTTCTTGATTTAGCATTCTAGGTAAAATGCAAATGAAACATTGATCTAGTTGAAGTTTGAAAGATTGAAGATACTCAATTTAAATGTTAATAATAACGATAATTTTGATAACGATAATTTCAAAAACGATAAAATAGACAATCTGTTTCAGAAATTATGTTTAAAATGCAAATGGATATACTGATTAAGAAGATTTATTTAAGATTTAATAACACAAAATAAAAAGCAAAACATCAATTTAGTGAAAGAGTATTTGTATCCATGTCCTTTGATTATAAAAATTGTGTAGTTTGATTCGCACGTAGAAACGGTAGAAAAAAATTAATTTTTTAATGAAAGCCTAAACGATCCAGTATAGTAAAACTTCACTTAAAAAAGTGTTGACCATTACCAAAAGGCATATGATTACCTCACTTTTGAACAACGTTGAAGGCAAGAACAGTGGCGTCGCATTAGAAATTTGGTAAGTTGATAAAATCCCTTTCAGGTATAGATCAAGAGGGATATGGGGCTGAAATTGGACGTAGAATAGCTGCATTTGAAACGTCATGGATCTGGTTAGATTCAAGTTCCAAGTTCTTATCATCACTTATCTTATTCACTATAAATACCACTGTTTATTTTAAATAGTAACTTAATTTCCCGCTACACCCATCTACTGTGTAGGAATGCTTTACCATTACCATTGTGTAGGAATGGTTTACCTTTACCATTTGTACAGAAGTCTTCAGTATGCTTAACAAGTGTCATTTAAAGAATCCATGATCTCATTTGGTCAGTTATTTGACACTTCAGATATTACGACACAGAGATGCTCTATAAATAATTTTCATGAAGAATTTCGAAGAAGGAGCTCAAGAGAAGCATAATTTCAATGCATGACTCAGCAATTTTTCCACATTAACATTAGTTTGAACTGAAGTGCTATTTATCTTTTCATTCATAGATCAATAGAAATGTTAAACGAATGGTTATTACAACTGAAACAAGCATTATGATGAAGCAAGCTATTTCAATAGTTTAATCTTCTTAACCAGCAAAGTAAATTGATTTATACGGGCGTGTTAAGTAAATAAGTACTTCAATTGAATTATCAGGCAGTGCTGGTGTTTGTAGATAGCTTACATTTTAACATTGCAAACATTGCTTAGGTTCAATTAGTTTGGAAAAATATAAATTTTTATGGAAAAGGGACGATTTTGAAAATCAATAAATGTACACAGTTTCTAAGCGACAGTACTACCATCCTTGTGATAAAACTACATGTGAAACTACAGATTGACATGGTATTTTAATTGCTTGTTTTTTATGATTTCGTTAAATAGAATTTCATTCGTCCCTGCATCGGTTATCAATCTATAAGATAAATTAGAGCAGTCCGAGCCTCAAGCAACAATGTCTAAATCTTCGAAAATGTTGTTAAAAATATCAGTACTTTAAACGAAGTAACTTTAGAAAGATTCATTCGCAAATAAAAACTGCGTTCAGGGGAATAATTTAATTTAAGATATATTTCTATAACTTACTGATTTTATTGACTACATTATATCGTTTGTTTTATTATATTATTAGAATAACGGGTTTTCAGCCCGGTTGCCAAAAATGAAAAAAACAAAAGAATAGCTTGATTAGGAATATGGCACCTTAACACATCATCCAACTATGGATCGCACCAGGCGGTATTTTAAAGAGATTTATCCAATGAATATGATTGACAAGAGCTAGCATTTTAAAAGAAAAGGCAGCTGCAATGGAAAATCAAATAGAATGGAAACGGATAGGGATATTCATATGCTGAAATATTCTGTGTGCTAGAAAACGTTTTTCAAATCGCATTACATTAGTAATACTGAAAAGAGCATAGAAATGTATCAGCTTCATGCCGAATGATTAATGATTTCGTTAGTTTTGCTGTATCTTCAATAGTGGCGACTCGCGTCCCATTTTATACTTGAAAAGACTGTGTATGGAAGAGATGAATGAGCTCTAACTGCTCAAAATCTCTATAAACAAACCAACCAACCAACTGTGTATGGCTTTAACTTATTCTCATTCCTATGTTTTGTACATGTGTGAGAAAATAATTCGTGTACATAATATTTCTCGTCGTGCGATTGGTTCTATACATAATTTTAAACCGTTTTTTTTTTCAAACATGATAAATGTCTGATTTTGATTATTATGGAAGAAAACTAATGTTATGAAGCAAGGGAGGAAAACTCTTTATCCACTAGATGTTAAAGTAAAGAAAAAATAATGTTGTTGACAGAATAACGGTGAAAAGATGACTTTCCATCCTTTTAGCGTTTCCAAAAACGCAAACCTTTTAGCGTTTCCAAAAACTATTCTTTGGAAACTTGCATGGACTCCAAAAATAAGTTCAATCCCTAAAATACACAGTTTTGCTTTACACCTGTCAAAATATTACATATAAAGATTCCTGCTATCCAGTCTACAACGGATGTAAAAAATTTCCCAAGTTAGATTTGCCGGATTCTGTTCAATTTTACGTAGCTATGACAAACGGTGATTTTCGATTTTCGATTTTAGAGTTTTTAAGCACAAACCGTTCCAAGGAAACAAGGGTAAATGAATACAAAAAATATGCTATCATTTTTTGAAGTTATTGGACCATTTCTCCAGAATATATTTTTTTGAGATTCAAGATTTTTATAAGCTTGATCTATGTTGGTTGTATTAGTAAATAATCTCAAATATTTATAATGATATCATAAAATAATGAATGAATCTCACTGTAGAGAGAGTAGAAAATAGATACTATAGTATAATTGGTTTATACTGATAAAACATAAGTTGGTGATTGAACGCATTGAAACCGCTTAAAACAAAATTGGCATCAATAAAGATAATGTTAGATAATGTCAAAGAATAATGTGATGTATTTTTAATACATGTATCTATAAATCATCCATATTGGATGAAATAATCAGAACTTAAAAAATGGTATTTACTATTTACATCATTAGATTTCTAGATTATTAGAACTTTAGCCATTTTGCGAGTGCGTATTGTGATGATAGCGTGATAGAAAAACCCTTGATTGTGGATGGCTGATATCGCGTTTTATTTTTATTAAGATATTTAGATATTTTAGAGAATTTCTATTTTTCTTTTTTTTGGAGAAGATATTTTTCAATATGATGACATTTAGATATTTAGATATTTTAGAGAATTTGAAAGCATAATTACAAAGTTAATGTTATAGAACTACCCGAGAGCAATCACTAGAGATTAATTTGTTCAGCTAAATTATCAAAATATGGAAAATTTAATCAAAATCGTAAGATAGGTTCAAAAACGAACAAGTTTCAGATATAAAGTATTCATAACATAGTTCCATTAATAATATTTGTAACTTTACATATGATTCAATGAAAACTGCAGCAAGTAATAATATAGTAAGACTAGTAGAGCAATTTTCCTTATATTTTACTTTTAATTCAATTACAACGGTTCCAGTCAGATGTCTGCAAATATTTCCATTTCGTATTTCCAAACTGAATTTGAACGATATTTGAACAAACTACGGGTAACGGTTAAATTAAACCATGGAGGATCATAACTGATGACGAAGTGAGTTAATACAAAAAATCAACATTCTAGTCAACACAACCAATCAGAACTACGACTTGAGCATACACAGTTATGATGGACATTGCTTTTTGCAGACAAACTACAAATTAATGTACTGGCATCTTTAAGAGCTATAAATAAAAATACAAATCATCCGTAATTAAGCTATGGTAGCCAGGTTAGCATTTTAGATTATCATGTTTGGGTGTTTTTATGTACTATCAAGAACCGTTATTGTAGAACCGATTGGAACTTTCAATTTGATGTTATCAGCTACAAAAAATAATAACTTTTTACTTGCTTGTAGAGCAAGAATTGAAACAAAGTAAAAATATGATGTTTGTTGTAAGCATGAAAACATGGAACATTGATACACAACGAATATTTAAATAGAATTTCGGATGGACGATTGGTTGCTTGTTTAAATATAAGACTTCTATACATGATTGCGATACGAAACTAACTGCTGCCGCATTTAATCTTGCTACTGATGTCGCCGGTTGCGTTCCAAATACCTAGACTACACTGCGTGAGGTGGCTAATTTGAAATGACTTGGCAGAAAACGAGGTAGCAGAAAATAAACTGAGCATTCAACGAGCACTATCTCCATCTCATATCATCTAAAGTAGCGACAATCAGCTAGAAGTTCCTGCATGCTCATCGAATCGTTTCGCGTTCAAAGCATGTGTCTGCGGTGGCCTTACTGTTGGCAGAGGTAACAGAAATGAAAAGCTTCCATTCGATCACTATGTTTGTAAGCACCAAATGAAACCAGCACGGGCAAGAACTGAGGCTAGGACGAACTGGAGAAAAACAGCAGGATTCCAGTATGATTTCCTGCAGCGTCACTCTAATGCAGACTCCCTACATACTCTCTCGGGATTCAGTTCGTTAAAGCACTGTGTTTGGCACGACCGATCGCAGCAGCAGCCACTGTCCGGTCGATGGTAGAAATAGATGCAATGCAAATAATTCCAGTGAAAAAATCGCCTTGGAGTTGAATATTTAAAATTGAGCGGAGGTTTGTGCTGATGGTGATTTAAAAAAGGATTGAAATTGAGATTTATTTGATTTCAGCAAGGTACACATAGAATTCATTTGCTTTGTTGTTCCGCATGGGTGAGGGTGTGTGAGTTGGAGCATTTGTTGCATTGTTGAAGTAACGACGAAAAAATCATGGCAATGCTTGGCTTTAAACCATTTAGTGAGTTGGGTTCATATACAAAATATTTTATCATTATATGAGAAATTTGGAGCAGCAAGAAAATTAAGTAACAATGAGTTTAAAAAAAGACATTTGTACAAAAAGCTAATCATTAGTTAAGAACAATTGTGTACACAAATACGGCCGTCGTATTGACTCTCGGTCCCTCCTGGCTGTCATCATCCTGTGCGTTCCTGCTAGGCCGATCCAGACTCAGGCAATGTTGGCCCTCGATGATCGTAGAACGATATTTGGCTCCTTTGACACGGTACTACTTATGTGCCGCGCATTCAACGAAGTCTGCGACAATTTTGAGCGGAGGATTTTACCGAATGAGTTTAATGATCGTGTTTCTGTGCTAAATTCCTTGACAACATAACACTCAATTACAATACCTGCATGACCGGCAACTAAGGTGATTAGTACAAACACACTCAGTATATACTTTATACATTATCGGGCGTTCACTACAGTTTTTTCTTAGTTTATGTAAATGAGGACGGTATCGTGGTAACGTCGTCAACTCGAACGACATAATAACATTCCCGTCATGGGTTCAAGCCCCGGATAGACTGTGTTCCCATACGAAGGACTGACTTTCCTGCTGGGGTAGCCCAAAGGCACTGAAAGCCAAGCTCCCACTAGTGCAGCGATCAACAAAGTGTGGCTTGCTAATCGCATGCGGCTTTTTGATTTTGAGGTAGCGGCTCTAACTATTCATAAGTTTAATAGAACTTTCACACATGTTTAGGCTTGATTTATCTATTTGACTGTGCACGGTGAACTTCTTGAACATTTTTGTAGGAATTGGCTCCTCCAGTTTCAAAGTTTGCCGAGCGCAGCATTAAAGGTGCAGGTAGGCCTTGACCGACAACGGTTGTTGAGTCAAATAATAAGAACAAGATGTATACGATGTGATATCATTACTTTTTTTGGCTCCTATCGATTATTTGCTATTTTCAGATATCAAAAGGAAGCTCTCTGGGAAGAAATGTTCGTGGAATAAAGAGGCGACCGCCGAAACTGAGGCCTGTGTTGAGGTAAAGAATAAATTGTACTATAAACATGATATTGAAATATTGGAAAACCGCTATAGTTTTACGAAAAACTCTTGTTTAGCCATGATAGCCCATACTCTCGAGTTACGCAAAATCGAGTTACGTAAATTATGTTAAAATTTGACAATAGATAAGTCAAACCATTACAATTATCTGTAAAATGGTCAAATACAAATTATGTTACATTTTTACATTACATTAAATTACAAGTTTGAAACTCCGAGAAAAACTGTATTTTCTGATATGAATGACAGATTCAACTTTTATGAGCGTCAAACTTTCATTGAAACATTAAAGTGAAAGTATGTTTTTCATTTTCCATAAAGTTGCTACAGTAGCTTATCCTATCAACATGCCAGTAATTGGTCAATACATCATTCATCATGCAAGCCGAACCTTTCTAAAGCAGATTTATCTATATATGATATTGTATGAGTGTATATGATGTTGAAATATCAAATGAATTGAAAAATAATAATAGCCAGTAAAATCCCATTTTAAGGTTCCTAAACTATTATGTTTTGATAAAAAAACAATAATTATACTACACCAACAATAAAACAATACTTTCTATCAAATACTTTTCAAAACGAGAATTAAATTGTAACAACAAGCGAAAACACTTCAATAATGGCTTGATAGGAAATGACTTCTAAGAGAATAAGTTAATTTAATTCATGCTATTGAACATAACATAACTAACAATTCTGCAATATTTTATTCACGAATGATATAGTAATATAAAATGTGGAACAATAAAAAAATAACAACTGACAAGCAGAAGTATTGTACAGTATAGTGAAAACTACATAATTTTTTCATCGTTGAGAATTTACGGCTAGAAATTAAAAGTGTTATAAGAACAAAATGGAACTTGCAATAAGACTTGATAGAGAGATAGAAAAAAAGCATTTGAGATCATCTGGAGAATATAAATGAATAATAAAAGATAATTAGAATTCAATCAATCATGTTCCTCCCTGCTATCAGATAGATGAAAAAAGCTGTGAAGAAATCGATCATAACTTTTCTTGTTCGTGGCATGTTCCTTTTGAACTCAGTTTCATTAGAACGGTTGTCGAAGTTCATTTTCGTGAACAAGAGAATGTTTTACTGAGACTGTAGACATTTTGACAGCGACGCGAATGGGTTTTCTGAAAACTAAACAACATCACTGTGAGGATCGTCACAGTTATGAGTCTCGTGGGATTAATTTGAATCAGAATGGCATATTCGGTAGTGGCTCTTGAGTGATGTTAAACTATTCATACATATTGTTTGTTTCAAAGCACTTTCCGTCTGTTACGAATTGTTATGAATTAAATATTGTTCATTTCTAATTTATTTTTTTTCAATTTTTATTAACCTCATCTAAGACGAAAGTGTTTTAGTGTGGTCCAATATAGACTACGTCTATATAAAGAGACCGAATTTATTAAAAAAAAACTTTTTCATTTACATTATAATCATGTTTATGTAGCGTGTTGCTGATATTTGTTTGAGTAACATATGTTTCTTCGTTTCGTCTTCTTTTGGCTCAACAACCGTTGTCGGTCAAGGTCTGCCTGTACCACTTGTTGGCTTGGCCTTCAATGACTTTTTGGGAAGTCCCCATAGCAGGATAGTCAGTCCTACGTATGGCGATATGGTCTATCTGGGGCTTGAACCCATGACGGGCATGTTGTTAAGTCGTACGAGTTGACGACTGTACCACGAGACCGACTTATATCAATAACATATGTTTAACATTGAAAAACGCAGACCTGCTTCAAATCTACAATACACACCAGCTCAACAATTTGCGAACGCGATCAATGGAAATTCGATACATTTTCGCTCATCGTTGGCTTGTGAATTGTGTACAATTATGTAACCTTGTTGGTTCCCAAAAGCCTTACATGTAACATGCAAGCATTGCTTACTGCGATGGTCTCAATAGAAATCGATTGTCTGAGTCTTACAGGAGCCATTGTGGGTATAGAATGCACCTCTGCCCTTAAACATAAACGCATCGATTAAAATAATCTTTTTCCAATATTAAAAAACAAATATAAACGAACCATGTTCAGGAGCAATTTACAAGAAAAAGGAGCACTGGGAGTGAATAATATAAACAAACCATCGCTACTGGCACAAATACTGTCCTGGTTGCTATAAGTGGGATAAAGAATGAGTGATGATGTGACAACGGTTTTTAAACAGCTCATATTTATTAGGTGGTCGTAAATTCAAGATAGACGACTTTTCAAGTACCATGAAGGTATGGTCCAGTTCGTTCTTTCCAACATTGACTCAAGTGAACGCTCTGTCAGTATCACGACGGTGTGGTCTTGCCTCGTTCCTACGTTAACAACTTTGCTGCGGTCTGATCAATGTGGAGTGAGTCAAACTTCTTTGGAACATTTGTACTGCACAGACGATCATCCGAATTCTCGGTGTGCTTACATAGGCGTAAGAAAGGTATATCTTGGTAAGTCGGACCCAGTTGCTGTCACGATGTCAGACAGTTTCCATGTTATAGCTCCTTCCGCCTGCTTTTTCATGTTATAGCTCCTTCCGCCGCAGTCGGTGGTTCTATTCTGGTAGTAATTGACGCAGCATTCACAGGGGTAAGAATTAAAATATGATTTCGATATTATCGCTGATTTCGCTTTTGTGAGACGTGTGTTTTCATGACGCCGACACAAAACAATGGTAAGGAGGCTGTCATTGAAGATTAAGGAAGGATGTATGGTGGCACAAATTGACCGTATATTGCATCACAAACCCAGAAGGTAATGTCTGAAGATAAAAACCACAATCTACCGCTCAGAATTTTAGAGTCGAGTAGTGGGTGAACTGGAATTCAGTCAACTTATCTCCTATATGTTGGTTTGCTTTGGTAAAAATAAATGTCTAAAGAACTGAAGAAAAAGTAGCTTATCGGGAATTAATTAATATTGGATGAAACGTATGGAAGCATGAAGTAAGATTAGGTGGGGACACGAGCGCTACAACTAATATCTTAGCTTATGGATGGTGCATGAAAAAGATCCATTCATCCATCAAATCAAAGTCATCACTGTATATGCTGATCAAACAACTGCCAAAGGAAAGGCGTATAATCTTCCAAATGACAGTTCAGGTGACAAGTGCTAGGAGCTCATACTAGAGCACACACAGACAGTTCGACGATGATGGAGCACGAGCAAGGCATGATAAGGAACAGGTAAAGAGCTCAAAACCGGTAGCCTAAAATGTAAATGGATCCGTACATTGTTCGTTTCGGTTTAGCCGGAAGTATCTTTTCTGTTGTTTTATAAACAATAAGGTATATGGTTGTAAGGTAAGTTGTGGCATAGGAAATGTTACCATGGTGTATGCAGTAATGCATGTTCTAATCAGCATTCGAAATTTCCTAGACTCAGTCAAGGTTGCATACTAAATGTCCTGCCTCTTTCTAGCTCGTATGAACTTTTCCTTCACGTTCATCTTATCTAGTTTGAAAACTTTTCTTATTTAACAATCCCTATCAATTCGAAAATAAGAGATAGATGACAAATAAATAGATAAGTTAATAAATAAACAAGTGACTATCTGGTAAAAAGCTAAATTCAGGTTGTTAACAACCAACGAGGTGCTCCCGTGGTCAACTCGAACGACTCAATAACATGCCCGTCATGGGTTCAAGCCCAGAATAGACCGTGCTCCCGTAGCAAGGATTGACTATCCGGCTACTTGGTGATGAATTAACTCTTCGAAAGCCTGTATAGCCCGGCATTTCGCGTAGGAACTTACGCCGAATAGAAGAAGAAGAACAACCAACGTTATGTTATCTAACAGTAATCATAAAACTATCCAGGTACAGAGTTTTACAGTCCAATATATGCTCAATATATAATATGCTTAAAATAATTCCTGATTTGAAAAAGATTATTGTCTACTCATGATTTTCATAATTTTTCAATTTCGAGTCATTGTTTTAGACATATGGACAATTGTTTATTGGACTTTAAAACTGTGTAACATCATCTTATTCCATTTTTTCGTATCGTACTACGCTTTCAAGGCTTATTCTGTACCACACAGTCGGATAGTCAATCCTGGCAATGGAGAGATGGTTCATTCTAGGTTTGAACCCACAAAGGGCATGTCGTGCGTATTGATGACTGTACCACGGGACTGCTCCTAACACATCGTAGGCTTTTTTTATTTAACTTATCTATGAAATAGTACCATTTTATTATCCTGAAGAATGGCTTTGTGGTCTATTCGTTGCATCCAACAATGCCGCAAATTTAAAGCTAAACAACTAAAGTTCTATGAAATTATGAGCCAAACAGCTAAATCTTAAATATAAAGCAATATGACCTTTTTAGACCATTCCTCCTATATTTAAAAAAAGCATAGGAATTCAGAGAATAAAAAGTGAAATTTGATATATCTTATGATAAGTTCATGAAAATGTTCATTTTCATAAAGTATTAATAATTAAAATACGAGGTAATTTAAAATAAAATGATTCAGAGCTGCATTATTGTGCGCTGGAAAAACTCTAACAAGATTTATTTATGCTAACGATATTTACACGATAGTCTATCCTAAATGTTTTGGTAGTTGATTGTGTTAAAATGCTGTGTCATGTGATTTGAATTCAGATGAGACAATTTTAAATCAATTAATTTTAGTTAAAGATGCAATTTTAAATCTGTCCGATGTTCACAGCTCCTATTTCCGCCCACTAAGTTGGAGCTTGCTGGCTGGCTGAAACATCGTAATGAAGAAAACGTTTAATTGAGCAGAACGCTTATGGATTGGGGAATTGAGTCAAGAAAGGAAGTATTTAGAAACATAATTTTGTTGTTTATTTTCTTTCGTCGTATTTTTGACGATGAATTTGAGTTTGGTGTCATTCGTTAATTTTTATGCGTAGGTATGTTTGGAAGCAAATTAATGCTATTTAACTGCTGTCAGTTGTTCGGCTAAACAATTTTAAGATAATCGACTCAAATGAGTAAACTATCCAATTATTTTGTGTTGTTCATGGTTGCTATAAATCTTGAGTCAACTATTCAGGTTTTTTTTTGTGTGAATAGAAATGAGGAATTATCGAGTTCATATCGAATTTTTAAACGCGTTATAAATCATGGAATATTTCTGCGCTCTACATATAAAATCGTATATCGTCAGCGTTAAACAATGATGTGCGAGTAAACGTTAAGCGAGTGGTGAGAGCACAGTTTTGTTAGCAGAGTTTTTGCGAGAAGAGTTATCCTCATGAGAACAATTAACAACCTTGTCTATCCGGCATCGTACAAGCGTTATCGGTCGCCGTAAATACTCATATGGGCGACGTAAACTCTCCATTGGGCACTGTCATTTCTATTAGGGCCTTGTGATGTATGAATTGGGCATAGTAAAGAATGAATGGGGAGAACTCTGGATTTTATTGTTTTCTAGTGGTAAAAAAGCTTTAAAGTTTTTATCGAGAGTAGTTTATCTAATTTGTAAGTAATTTTACTATTTTTAATTACTTCATGAATAAAAATAATTCAAATACCTTATAAAAAATTAAGTCATGTCCGTAAAATGCTGAATAGGTTTGTAATATTTATTTAAAATATAAATTACAGTGAACTCTCTCTTATTTGACACCTCTCCAATTTGAGAAACCTCTCTTATTTGAACATTTTTCACAGTCCCTTGATTTCCAGTATATTTTTGTCCCTCTAATTTGGAAAACCTCTGAAATCTGTATCCCTCTTATTTGTGTATGGTGTTGCCATGGTTATTGAAAGATGTATGCTCAAATTAGCGATTCTGTTCGCAGTTTCCTATAGCAACAGTTAGGGCTGCATATTAAATGTTCTGTTTCTTTCTAGTTTGTATCGACCTTTCATTCACTTTCAACCTCTGTAATTTGAAAACCCCTCTTATTCGACAGTCCCATCGCCTCTCAA
Organism: Anopheles merus; assembly: GCF_017562075.2. Classification (NCBI taxonomy): domain Eukaryota; kingdom Metazoa; phylum Arthropoda; class Insecta; order Diptera; family Culicidae; genus Anopheles; species Anopheles merus. The sequence goes on from NC_054082.1 coordinate 58,402,572, forward strand.
ATAAGAGAGAGTTGACTGTATGTATTCATAGTTCTACCAAAAATTTCAGTGAAAGATGGCTGTGGTTTACTCACACTTTCCAAAATTCAAGTCAACCTGATTCCTAGAGTCAGATAAATAAGCTATCAAAATCAATTTGTATTATTTTAAAATTTTAACACTAGTAAATTACCTTCTATAACCATAACCTAACATTAAAAAATAGCGATTAAACATTAACATTAAAACGTTAGCGAGTTGAACCAAACTATGCACAGTTATAGTTTACAGTTATATTAAATTTTATATTTTAAGTATTGTGTATTTTAATTCAATTACACAGTTTTTAAAATTTTTAATAGAATATTTCATCGACGTTGGGTTGTGCATTTAAAAGTTATACAGGGTTTCACACTTTCTCTCAAGACCGCGGGACACCTTCCCGAATCTGTCTTAGCCAATGCCAAGATTGCGGTATGATGCTTGAAAACGTTGATGATACCTGAATTTATCGGATGCAATGCTGAATTTGCGGCACATTTCTCGAACACATTGTTCCGCGCCGAGGACATGCGGTCGAATAATTTTTTCACACGTATAACCTTTGTGTACATTAGTGTGCTGGAAACACCCAAATATTCTATTCATATTTTTACCAAAAAAGAGTTTGTTAAATCCGTTGTTGAATGGTATACGAGTCATAGGGTGCCTTCAAATATATTTCTCCACAAACCCTCACTTGAATAGGCAACTTTTATAAACTACTTTATTGTTTCGAATTACCGACCCTTAAGGGGAATTTTTACAATTTTTCTTTTACTATTGCACGAAAAAAAAAATTTAACACTAGGTTTACGGGCATCTCGCTTATACCTATCTTTACGAACATCTGTTAATTTGACGGGTGGAAAAAATGTTTTTCGATCGGTTAAAATCAGGACAAAATCTTTTTTATTAGAATACATCGTTTAACAAGTTTTAATTTTCATAGAAATTTGATTGCTTAATTTTTTTGTATTTTAATAGTCGTTCGGAAATATCGGGGAGCTCTTTCGTCGAAGAACGTTCGTTGCTCATGAGTGACCAGGGTTGTACCACTAGCTTGGGCAGAACAAAACCTAGACGGTTTTCTAATTTTTGATCATAGAGTGAAAATGAGCGTCGCGGCAAACGTTCCTGTTATCGAACGAGCTCCCCGATACGGCCGATTGGTTCGATCAATGTCGATGCCATATTTAGACCAATATCGGCAGAAGTTTCTAAAACCAAAGGAATAAGTGGATTATCATTTACGTTTCGCGCCACTTTAGATATATCATTTATCATGATTTTTTTATGATAAAGTAGGTAAAGGTTTAAAATACCCTATCACTTCGTCATTTCATTTTTTAGAAGAAAAAAAACTATACTACTAAAAAACGTAGGATTACGGATTACGTAGAGATAAGAATACCACATATGTATCTGAAAATCTATGAAACTTAAGAAAATAATTCTTATGCTTCTAAATAATAGTATGTTAGGATGAATTTACGAAAAGTAAAAATCGAGGCAAAAGGTGTTTTTCCTATTTAACATCAAAGTTTAAATACCGTAAAATTAATAGGTTCCGTTAACCTAGTGTTAAACGATATTTTCTTTCCTTTTTTATAGTTTCCAGCTCGTGTTTTATATTACAGACGATTGGATTTAAAATCTTGACAGTAAAAAACACAATTTGGTTTCGGTTGTCCGAAATTTACAACTTCTTAAACAATATTTTTTCGATTTCCGGGCAAAATTCCATAGCTGTTTTTCGTGAAAATGTGACCATAACATAAAAATAATATTTTTCTCTTACGTTGGTGTTTACCTTTACAATGCATCGCAATGCAATGCATATTACATCGAATTAAGGCCACTTAAAGAAATTTTTGGCATTTCATATGTTCTTACAAATTCAATTTTAACCGGTTAATCAAATGTTCAGTATAATTTATTTAGCTGTAGCAAACATTCTACCTTTGAGAAAATAAATTCAATAATTTTATACAAACTATTGCAAAAATTACCAAATTGCAACGACATTTTAATTAATAATCCTAACAATTTCGAGCCCATGATTCAAATTTCGGACGTTTTGATTCGGAGTCCGGACATTCTCACAATTACGTCTTTTTTCTTCGCATTCACACTACACCTGTTTTAGTTTTTACTTATTTTATATTGCAAACACCCAATTCTGAGTGAAGGAGTCCTCCTAGAGCAACAGAACGACGGTTAAAAACAACGGGATTTGGGTGCGGACAAAATTTAAAACAACATGAAAAAAATCTATAGTTTCCACTTTGATAACTACACCCACAATGGATTCCGGTATCTTTCAATGCCCGTGGACGCGATTAATAGGAATCACCGAAGAAACAACACAGGCGCCGGTTTGAATAAAAACTGCTAACAATGGGTCAGATGGTGAACTGACCGACAAAAATTATTTACTTACTGTGGCATGAGGGCATACTAGGGTTCAAAAACAATTTTAATTGATTCTAGTTCATCATAGAAATTATTTATCATTAAAAAGACGAATGGCCAGCGACTCAATATGAAGAAATTGAATAAAAGAATACCGCGTGTCCGCAATTTGATGTTATTATTATTTATTATTATTTTGTTTAATCTTCAACGGGCCGTATGGCCTAATTAAGATGTAACAGTTCAATAAAAAAAATACATAGCAAAAACAAGAGTTCCATCGCAATTCACTGCGGCCACGGCAAAAGCCGGAGACGTTCCTTGAAGCACTGAGTTGAGATGTCGAAGTCGAAGCAATCCGAGACAGTGTTGAAAACAGCCGACATGCGGAACATAGGGTCAGGATGGTGCATGGATATCGACTCAATGCAACAAAGGCGATGAGTCGATAGAGCCATTTAGCAATCCAGCGATGAAAGAGCACTGTGCATTGCGTCTTCTAACCGAAAGAGGTTCAAGGCCTAGAAGACGGCACCACGCAGCATACGGAGGAAGATTGTTTGAAATTATTGCGATCCTGCCAGGGAAGTAGGCGTAGGGCATATCGCGTGAGCTTACCTTGAATCGCCTCAAGTCGAGCAATTGAAGAAGCGGTAGTTGGGCTCCAGACTACGCACGAATATTCCAGAACCGAACGAACGATACAGTTGTAGACAGCTTTGATGCACATGGGGTTGCGGAATTCATTAGTTATTCGGATAACCACGCCAAGTAATTGATTTCCTCTGGCTACAACGTCATCGATATGCTGTTCGAAGTTCAAACTAGAGTCAAGCAGAACGCCCAGGTCTTTGGCATGATTTTGTCGATTAACTGCAGTGCCGTCCATGAAGTAGGTCCCAGTGACTGGGCTCCTGCATCGACTAAAAGACACACAGTAGCATTTCTCGATGCAGATAGTCAGTCCATTACGCTTGCACCACGAACAGAAAATTTCGATGCAGTCTTGCAGGAATGTACAATCACCTGTGTTGTGAATAGGCGCAAAAATTTTTGCGTCATCGGCAAACAGACTGATACTGTCGGGAGGTAAAGCGAGGGTAACATCGTTGATGAACAATATGAAGAGAACCGGGCCAATATTGCTTCCTTGTGGCACACCCGAGCTGCTGACTATTTCTTTGGACATGTGCTTATCAATTTTCACAATGTATGTGCGATTAATTAGGTAAGACTTAAGCCACTGTACGAGCGAGCTGGGAACTCCTAGCTTATCGAGTTTAGCGAGAAGAATTGCGTGTGGAAGAGAGTCGAATGCTGCTTTCAGATCTGTATAAATTGCATCGACTTGAGCTCCGGCATCAATTTGACTAGTGCAATAGGTTACAAATTCAACCAGGTTCGTGGTAGTCGACTTTTTTGGCACGAATCCATGTTGATACGGGCTTAGGTAGCTGCGGCATGCATGTAGCAGATGTTTGTATATCACTAGTTCGAACACCTTGGAAATGGCACACAAATATGTAATAGCCCGGAAGTTGATGGCATCTGTCCTGTCGCCCTTTTTGTAAATAGGAACCATCCAAGATTTCTTCCATGTTTTGGGAAAGTAGCCATTGGCTAGCGATGCATTGAACAATTTTGTTGTCATCAACAATGTTGTCTGTAATTTGAAGTATAACGGTACTAATACAATTCATAAACAAGGTATTAAACATGCTAAGTAAAAGACTTATGATCAAGCAGTCTTACACTATGAAATAATCATTTGAGTTGGTTTGGGATGATATATCGACGAAAGGGAAATTGTCCTGGCGAGGAACGATTGCGATGAGGTTAAAACTGCACAAACAGCGATAGGAAATTCCAATATTTTTTTAATTCCAATATTTCAACTTTACTTACTTACTTATCAGGCGCTACAAACGCTTTGCGGTCTTGGCCTGCCTCAGGAGTGTCCGAAACCGCTCACGGTCTCGCGCCTTCGTCTGCCAGTCCGTTTTCCCGGCCTTAATGGCGGACGCCTCCACGCCATCTTGCCACCTCAATTTGGGCCTACCACGCCTCCTCTCCAAACCCGATTCTAGAGACGAAGAAATTGCCAATCTTAAAAAAACTAAATGAAGAACTTTTGAAAAAACTTGACCCCTATCCCAAAATATGAAATTATGGCCCAACTTAAACAAGAAAATGATAATCCTTAAAAGAAAATTGATCTACTAACAGAAACTATCAAAAACATGCAAATCGAGCAAATCAAATTTATAAACACATTTAATCAAAACAAAACCACCGATAAAATTGAAACAAAAAACCATTCCGAAGAGTCTGACTCTTCTTGTTCCCCGTCCCTTCTGGACGGAACAAAGCGACCACTTCAAAGGCGATTAAAAAACGAGCCCTCTCAAAAGGCTCCTCTTCCTCCGGGGAAGAAACCTCCTTCCCTTCCATAAAAATCTTAAAAAAAAAACAAAACAAACGAGAGCTCAATAGTGTCGCCAAACATGTAAACGCCTGCTTTCTAACAATTCAAAATCTCGCTGAAAGAGTCAATCATATGCTCGAACGAATCAACAACTCGCTGAACATGTCAATCTTACTTACTTATCCGGCGCTACAACCGCTTTGCGGTCTTGGCCTGCCTCAGGAGTGTCCGAAACCGCTCACGGTCTCGCGCCTTCGTCTGCCAGTCCGTTATCCCGGCCTTAATGGCGGACGCCTCCACGCCATCTTGCCACCTCAATTTGGGCCTACCACGCCTCCTCTGTCCTTGTGGACGGCCTAAAAAGACTTTACGGGCTGGGTCGTCCGTTTCCATGCGTATAACATGGCCAGCCCACCGGAGCCTGGCGAGCTTTATACGCTGTACGACAGTGAGGTCGCTGTACATCTCGTATATCTCGTCATTATAACGGCTCCTCCATTGTCCTTCCACACATACGGGGCCAAGTATCCTTCTGAGCATCTTCCTCTCGAACGCGGCTAAGAGGGTTTCGTCAGATTTGGACAGTGTCCATGTCTCAGAGGCGTATGTGAGTACTGGTACTATATAGGTACTATATAGTCCCAGCTTCGTCCGTCGCGACAGGTTCTTTGAGGTGAACTGCTTTTTCAGGCTGTAGAATGACCGGTTGGCAGCCAGCATCCTTGCGCGCAACTCAGCTTCCATGCTGTTGTCGTTGCTGACCTTTGACCCAAGATAGGTGAATTGTGGGACGACTTCAAAAGTGCGTTCACCTATCTGCATGTCACGCCTACGTAGATTCTGATTATTTGTTGGCGGGCCCGCTGATGTTGCCACCATGAGCTTGGTCTTTGCCTCGTTTATCTGCAATCCGAGGTTCTCTGCCGCCTGCTCGATCCCTTGGTAGGCTTCTGCTACATAGGAGAGCCGCAGACCAATGATGTCTATATCATCAGCGTATGCCAGGATCTGGGTTGACTTATAGAAGATGGTTCCCGTAGTCTCCACCCTCGAGTCACGGATGGCTCTCTCTAGCGCCAGGTTGAATAAGAGACAAGCAAGCCCGTCCCCCTGGCGCAGACCTTTGGTGGTAGCAAAAGGTCCTGAGAGTTTTCCATCCACCCTCACCTGGCATGTGACGTTGGTCATAGTCATTCTAACTAGCCTTATCAGTTTGGCCGGGATTCCAAAAGAGCTCATAGCGTCATACAGTTTTACCCTGGCTATGCTATCATATGCGGCTTTGAAGTCAATGAAGAGATGGTATGTGTCGTGTCTGTATTCAGCCATCTTCTCCAAGATCTGCCGCATGGTGAAGATCTGATAAGTGGTAGATTTTCGGTTTCGGAATCCTCTTTGATAGTTTCCGACTATCTCTTCGACGTGCGGGACAAGGCGATCCTGAAGGACCGGGGAGAATATTTTATAGGCGGTATTCAACACCGTAATACCCCTGTAGTTGTTGCAGTCCAACCTATCTCCCTTTTTGTATATGGGGTAGATGATGCCGAGATTCCAATCACAAGGCATCGATTCGCTATCCCACACCTCAGTAACAATTTGATGAATCTCGTTTTCTAGTCGTGCACCTCCATTCTTGACCAGTTCGGCTGCAATTCCGTCGGTTTCGGGTGCCTTGTTATTTTTCAGCCGACGGATAGCCTTTCGTGTTTCTTCTATGCTAGGTGGCAGTAGCATGACACTATCTGCTAGTGGCGCTTCTAGCTGTTCGCTAAGCTGGTCGTTGAGTAATTCATCAAAGTACTGAGCCCACCGCGAGAGGACCTCTGGCTGGTTACTGACCAGATCTCCATCCTTGTTGCGACAGCAGGTTACCTTAGGTACAACGTTGTTTCGGTGACCTTCTATCGCTTGGTAAAACTTTCGTGTCGGTCCGTACGCCTCTCTGGTTTGCTCGCGTTCCCGCATGTTTTGCTCTTCCAAAGCATGCTTCTTGGAGCGGTGAACTCGTTTCTCTTCGCGTCTAAGCCGTGAATATTCCTCTGCGCATGCCCGCGTTCTATGCCGTTGCTGCATTGCTCGGTATGCAGCATTCTTACGTTCGGTCACTTGTCTGCATTCATCGTCGAACCAGCCAGATTTGGTGTTGCCACGACGTGGTGGGAGTATATTTCTTGCACAGTTTATTATTTTTGTTTTTAGAGCGTTCCACCTCTCGCTCGTAGTTTCGTATCTGTCTTCTGGTAGTAGAGACTCTTCTAAAGCGGTTTTGAATTCCTGTTGGACAGTAATGTCCCTTAGAGAGTCCGTGTTGAGCCGGGGCTGCGTGTTCTCTCCGCCTCCATTGGCGCGGGGGCGGGCGATTCTACAACGTATCACTAAGCCAACCAAGTAGTGATCGGAATCGATATTGGCTCCTCGATATGTTCTGACATTTAACAGACTCGACTGTCGTCGGCGGCTTATTAACACGTGGTCGATCTGGTTGAAGGATTCTCCACCCGGGTGCGCCCATGTAATTTTGTGGATTTTTTTGCGCGCAAATTTGGTACTTCCTACAACCAGATTGTTCGCTGCGGCGAACTGGACCAATCTACTACCATTATCGTTACTGTGCTCATGCAGACTGTGACAGCCAGTGTATTGGCGGTACATTTGCTCCCTACCGACTTTTGCGTTGAAGTCCCCCAGGATGATTATGAGGTCATGCCTGGGGCACGCATCTACGATTCTAGCGAGGCGGCCGTAAAAAAGGTCCTTCTCCTCTTCCTCTTTATCTTCGGTAGGGGCGTGAACGTTTATGAGGCTTATATTAAAGAATTTGCCTCGCATGCGCAGGGTGCATAGCCTATCGTTTATAGCCTTGAAATCCATGATTGCGAGTTTCAACCGGGGACCTACGGCGAAACCCGTTCCGAGCACGTGGTGGCGGTCGTGGCAGCTGTAGTAAATATCGTAGCATTGCTTACCACGCCTGTTGTGCACACCGTTCCCTAGCCACCGAATCTCTTGTAAAGCTACGAGGTCCATGCTCAGTGTGGCTAGGGCATCATCAAGTTTTTTCAAGGCTCCGGCTTCGCTTAGAGTGCGTACGTTCCATGAGCCCATTTTCAGAGTAGTCCGGGGGCATTGCGTATGGTCGGTATCGGGATGTCCGTTTCGAAAACTTTTGTGGCTTTCCGTAGTCGTTGATTCATGGGACTGGGTGACTGGCCCAGCGCCCACGTGACCGTTTTGTTTAGCGTCGGGTTGCCCCCCCGACGTTCAGGCACCCAGTTTCCCGGGATACCCACCCCCCTCCTGGTTCGCCATGTGCCACCATCCGCCCGAGGGGTTGGGTCAAGCCCGTGTACCCAAGCTTGGATATGTGGAGGCACATGTTACCACTCTGCACGACGAGGACGTGTCGGAATAGGAGTTGGATGGGAGAGCCTGTATTATCCCTCAATGGGGCTTCGGATCCCATCCCATTACAGAGCTAAACACATGTCAATAATATCATTGAAAACGCTGTAAAATTAACCCTAAGACAACCACCACAGTAATATTCCAGAAAGTATCAATTTTATCCGGTATATACCACAAATCAACTACCGTCATTCTAAAAACAGAAAACAACATTATTCCACCAACAGAAATACCTGAGGCTTTAGCTAGATATTTTTATAATGCATCTGCAACACACAATTTTCCATCTCATTTTCTAAGCCTTGATGATGATGCTTGATTGGGCTCTTAACAAATGCCGTGGCATTTATTCAGGCCCGAACAACATTGGTTATCCAATGCTTCAAAATCTCCCTTACCGATTCAAAACAGTCCTCCTTCAGATTTACAATAATGGAGCCCTTTCTGTTTTAAGTTCGTAGGCTGAAATTTCAGCCTGTCAGCTGTTTGCATTGTATAGCAGTTTTCGAACAGCTATCTAAGTGTGTCTAATATACAGGTGGGCTTATCCGAAGGTGTATGAATTTAGAAGGCTGATTTTTATCGCTTCTGTTTCTAAATGATTATTTTAAGAGTGTTTTGTGTATTCGTCAAGCCTCCACAAAGCTTGTTTGAACAAAAGTTTTCACCCATTCTGTTAAAAAGTGATATTCAAATTTGGTTATAAAACTATGAGAACTATAAAAAACCTTGAATACATACACTTTGGTTCTTGATTCCATCACCAGATCTCTTTAATGCACCTTGGGATAAATGAAAACACCACCTTGTTTTGCCATTTTTAGGTACTCGAATCAGTTTCTAGCTTTGAGGCTAGAATAAACTAGGCTGAAAATCGCAGGCTAGTTTTATGCGTAGTTTTGTATGGAGTGTTTACATGTTTTCAACCTCCAGCTGTTACAACTGCATACAAAAAACTGACTAGAATCTTGAAGGGCCCCAATATTTGGTCTTCCGGAAACATATCGGATGACTGGAAAACCTGTTCCACAATTCCCGTTTCAAAACCCAACAAACCACTACATGCAATAGAAAGCTACCGTCTCATTTCTCTCCTGAATCGCATTGGCAAAATCATGGAGAGAATGGTAAATAGAAGACTGACGCAATAATTAGAAGCCCGCAACCTCTTAAGTACCAATCAACACGCATTTAGAGGTGGGAAAGGTACTGAGACATATTTTGCCGAATTTAATGAACTTTTAGAAACTCACTACCCCAAAAGCCACCACATAGACTGTGCAATATTAGATTTATCAAAAGCTTTTGACAGAACCTAGCGACATACAATTCTTGACCAGCTCAATATGTGGGATTTGGAGGACGTGTTGGAGGCGTCCGTCATTAAGGCCGGGATAACGGACTGGCAGACGAAGGCGCGAGGCCGTAAGCGGTTTCGGATTCTCTTGAGGCAGGCCAAGACCGCAAAGCGGTTGTAGCATCGGATATGTAAGTAAGTAATTCGGATATGTAAGTAAGTAGGAGGACGTATTATAGCGTATCTACAAAGCTTCCTTTCAAATCGCACATTTATACCTATACCATATAAACCTGCATGTCCAATATAATGGTATTCCCCAGAGTGCCATTCTATCTCCCACTCTTTTCTGATTAGTGTAGAATCCCTATTCCGCCCCGGAAATGGTCTCGTTGAACAGGTTGGAAACAATTTCACACTCCAAATTCAAAATACTTCACATCTGAAATAGCAAATATCATACTATAAAACCGATATCCTAGTAGTGACTTTTGATCGTCACTTAACATTTAAAGCACACACTACACGGGTCAAAAGAGAAGCGAAGAATCATATTAATCTTTTCAGAATTTCAAATCACAATTTCAAATCATCAATAGTTGGCTTCTACTTAAACTTCTCTACAACATTGAAATAGTTTACTGGCAACGAAAAAAAAAAACAATTTAACCACTATCATTTCGCCATCCGCTGTGCTACTGGAGCTTTCGTCACAAGCCCCATAGCATCACTTCTGTGTGAAAGCGGACTTTAACCTTTCGACCACAACATAACCGACAAGATAGTAGCAGCTGCAGGATGAATGATGGAGAAAAACATCAAGGCCGACGCTTTTATCCAAAGGGCAACCGCCGATTTCACCACGCTAACACAACAAACACTCCCCTCAGTCACCAAACTCATCCAAATCGGTAGTCGCCCCTGGTACTGCTGCTCATCCCAAATAGGTTGGACCATCAAAAATCAGCTTCGGGCAGTTTGCAATAGTGTTGTTACCAACCGTCATTTTACTGAACTTGTACAACAAATACAGGACGTAATAACCCGGCCTGCTGCCATAACACTCTTCCACGCCGTGATTTCATTAGCCTTAGTAAAACCATCATCGCCAATAGCTGGAATAGTTATTGGGTTAGCCGCGGCCGATCATTCCTGAGAACCATCAAAACTACAACACCACTATGGAGAGAAACCACAATTGGCTTGCAAAGAATAATGTAAGATTTTAAGCATAGATTAAATCAACCGATTGAAAGAGGTGAATGAGGCCAATTGCGGTTTTGACTACTCTGATTTCGAGTTTAGGGATCGTCGAGCGGATACCTTTTTTACTGCGAGTACCCCTTACCAGTCACTGGAAAGATAAATAGAACTTTGGGGATGTAATAAATAGCACTATCTGAGATACCAGCACTGTTCTGTTGGCAATGTTGTAGCAATACCTCGCTATTACGGGGGTGGATCAGAAACTACTAGAACAGCCTCAACATTCAATCCGACTCGCAGCGTGCGATGGATTCATCCACCATCAAAAGGTCATAATTGGTGCCAATAATGACCAATACAAATAACCATACGTTTATTCTGAAATTTGTTGTATTTTCCAACATTTTTTCTTGCATTTACCTAGTACATTAAAAAAATTAAACTATAATAAATGATCTTTAACTTTGTTGCAGTTTTTCATCCCACCCTGTTTCGGGACTATTATCGATTGTATTTGAAAACGAAAACGAACGTAAAAAAACCCTGCTTTTTTACGAGCACGACCATTCCACTACTAAATGCACGTTTGTTACTAAATGCACGTTTGTTACTAAATGCACGTTAGATTCGATAATTCTATCCCCAATAATTTTGATAGTTTTTGCGACGTGGAACTATGAGGTCATCAAGAAGCGATAATGCTATTGCTTTGATATTTTTGACTTATCATGCTTTTGCCTCTATGTTGCAGATCTTTGAATGATTAAACATCACTATTAGTTTTTAAAATATGTATTGCCAACGAACTATGCTTTAATGATATAATTAAAGAAAAAAGTATCACCAAGGCTTGATATCATTAACCAATCCAATTAACCGGCTTAAGGTTTAACGCAACAGTCGCATTCACATATCGCTCCGTAATATTCTTGAAAATTACGCAGTTTATCATACGTACTTCTCGGTTTCTCTATCATTGCAATATCCTTGTCATCGTCGTGATACCGTTGAATGCATTTTTCTCTGCTAATCATACTTTCGCGCAAAATCCAGATCGTGCCATAGTTCGCGCGTTCAACCGCCATCGGTGTTCTCAACGCCTCGGCCTCTGCTGTAACGCCTATTTGCACCATTTCCGTAGAATGGCCCGTATTTGTAACGATTGTACTATGGAGATTGTGGATGCGCTCATCAGCTGTTGTCTGTGCGATTCTCCTTTTCATCAACGCTGCACTTTTATTCCTGCTGATCTATTCTTGTGCATATCGGAACATAAACAACTACACTGGTGTTGTATTGGCTGTAATAACGTATTGACGAATCCGCGCACCAAATTCGTAAAAGATGTCTGCATCCAGGCAGCAATAACAACAATCGACGAAATCATCAAGACCGTCATGGAACGATTGGCTGACGAGATTAAATCTGGGTTTGCAGGGATGAGCCAGCTCGATCTAAAAACTCCAGCAGTCACCCTCCCACAAAAATTCATCGTATCAATCCGTCGAAACATTTGTTCTCCGATGTCGTAGATGACAACCGTACAGTGTTTACATTCAGTGCCGGTCCCATGAACGATCAAAGCAATAATACACAGAACAAAAATACTAAGCCAATCGCCGATATTCCCTATAAAACTCGTGCACCACACATGATCACTGGTACAAACAAAGATACATCGACATTTGCAATCAGAATAGTTCCCTCTCAGTCTGCGGTTCATAAATGCGCATTGTATATCTCCCGGCTCTCTACAGATACAACCTGCGACCAAATTGTGAAAATGGTCCAACAAGCCCTATCGATCGAGGATGTCTCGGTATATTGCCTTATACGCCAATGAACAAACACGGTAATACTCTCATTCCTGTCGTTCAACAATAGAACCTTCAACGCCCACAACTCTAACTGCAGCTCCAATCATTCGAACACCACAATCGCTTAACCAAACAATCCTCTTAGTAGATACCCCACGCATTTCACCCACGAAACAATTAACCATCTCCGGTTGCCATTGCTCACACTCACACATGCTCTCTGATCCAGAAAACATCACTACTATTGACGAATCGCATAACCATATGCAAACAAATCAACTAAACATTACATATGGGTGCAGAAACATTGTTTGTATTGCATGCCCGAACAGGTTGTCACCGACCACAAACTTCTTCTTCTTCTTTGGCACAACAACCGCTGTCGGTCAATGCCTGCCAGTAGTACCCACTAGTGAAGTGAGCTTGGCTTTCAGTGACTTATTGTTACCATAGCAGGATAGTCTGTCCTACGTATGGGATCACGGTCTATTCGGGACTTGAACCCATGACGGGCATGTTGTTACGTCCTACGAGTTGACGACTGTACCACCAGACCAGAAACAACACAACGCATTTATACCGAGATCCTACTGCTGCCACTGCTGTTTCGACGCTTAGGCCAATAAAGCCATGCCGCATAATTGCACTGTATTACCAAAATGTAAGAGGGCTCCGCACGAAATGCACCGATTTTGCATTAAATCTCACTTGTACGGAATATGAGATAAGAGTACTTACCGAAACATGGCTGCATGATACAATTCCTACTTCCTTGTTGTTTGGCTCCCTTTATGACGTCTACCGGTGTGATCGAAGCCCTTCTAATAGCAAACACACGCGTGGAGGAGGTTTACTTATTGCGTGCTCTAAAGCCTTAGTATCTCAAGAACTAATTATACCGGAGAACTTAAACGAGTTAGTATGGGTGACCGTACAACTATCGTCTAACACAGGGGTCTCCAAACTACGGCACGCGGGCCGCATGCGACCTTCGAGAGCTTATTACGCGGCCCGTGGCAACTTTGTAAAGGTTAATAAATAAATAGTTAATCATTGTAACTATTTGTAGAAAAAATGTAAGTGTTGCTTTTCAGAGACGTAGACCAAGCTTAAATAATATAAAGTTTTGTTTATAATGTTAGTATTTTCTTCTAAAAACGAAATTTAAACTTTTGCATTAGAAGACAATATAAAAATGGCGCTCAAAACCATTATATGTGAAGCAATGCGGCCCGCTAACTGAAAAGTTTGGAGATGCCTGATAACATTAACACACTTAAATAAAACGGCACACTCGGACTTTTTATAAAACTTATACTCTATTTACAACATTTATAAAACAACGACTATCCTAGTCCGCAGCCTGATACCGAGTCGCAGCGATCGATAACACGATCGCTGCCGAAGTCCTTCACGGCCGTTTTGACATCACTTGCTGTCAGTTACATGACAGTATTGAGTCACGGCTACACAACATCTCCTTCTCTTAATTCAAATGGTACGGTTGTAATCTGCGCGGCGGTCTGCTAATGCGAGAAGAACGGCGAGGTGGACCGTCCAGTTGTACATACACGCGTTCACGATGTCTCGGAGGGTTCGATATATCACTCGTTAAAACTGGAGTAGGTGGCCTAGCTTCTAACACTTGTAACGGGCTGCGCTGTTCCGGTAGCTTCCACTCAGCCATTAAAATATCCAAGTTAATACTAGTGGGTTCCCTCCTTTGGTTCGGTATAATGCCTTTACGCAGCTGATTTATATGACGCCTGTGTAACTGATTATTGCCAGTTCTAATCTCATACATAACATTTCCGATTCGCTTACTAATCACACCAGGCATCCATCTATACTTATTGTTTGTGTAAATCTTTGCGAATATTCTATCTCCTGCACTCAAAGCTGTTGTGATCTTCAACGATTCATTCTCGGTTTTGCTTGCAGTCGGTCTTATGAGATTCAAATCGGTACGAATATGTCGATTAAACATTATTTCAGCGCGTGTTTCATTTCGGTCTAACAAATGGTTCGGGGTAGTGCGGTACGTTAGCAAAAATGTATCAAGAGCTTCATTGAGTTTTATATCGGCTACTCTTATTTTCTTCAAAGCTCTTTTAAACGTATCAACAAAGCGTTTGGCCTGTCCATTACTTTGCGGGTGATATGGTGCAGTGGTTATGTGTGCCATGCCGTAACGCTTGCAAAAATCTTTAAAGTCCTATCCGACAAATTGTGGGCCGTTGTCGCTTACGAGGGTGATAGGCGCTCCGTATCTAGCAAATACTGCTCTTAACAAGGCTATGGTTGCGTATGCTGATATAGACGTGGTTTTAATTATCTCTGGTCATTTAGAAAACGCATCCACGACTACAACGAAATACACTCCGTCTATCGGCCCGGCATAATCAATGTGTATCCTTTTCCACGGACCCAACGGCTTGGGCCAAGCTGCTAGTTCCACCTTCGGCGGAGATCTCGATGCGCACTGACACGATGTACAGGCACCCACTGTTTTAATAATATCCTCATTCATATGCGGCCAATAAACATACCCTCGCGCAATTGCCTTCATGCGTACGTTTCCAGGATGTCCTTTATGCAACTGCATTAAACATCGCTTTTGTAGTATTCTTGGTATCACTACCCTCTCTCCAAAAAGAATGCACACTTTAACGTTGCTCAACCATTATTTTCTTCTATAAAAGCTAGCAAGCTCTGAGCCATGTTCCATCTTTTTCGGCCATCCATTCACTATGTAGTCTTTCACGTTGCGTAATAGGTAATCTAATGCGTAGCTTCAGCAACCTCGTTGAACAATAGCGGGAAAATACTAAGCGCGTTGACTGCCACGTACGCTAAATCATTGTCGGTCTCTATATTCGCGATTACGCATTCTGGCTCTGGCTTATTGTGGTTTCTGATCAACCGCGAAAAAACATCTGTTCCTCCAAATTCTTCCGATCGCACATACTGGATTTCAAAATCATACGCCAGCAAAGTTAAGGCAAAACGCTGCAAGTGATTCGCGGTGTAGGCTGGGATCCCCTTCTTCGATCCAAATATCCTCAATAACGGCTTGTTATCAGTTTGCAAAAGGAAGCGGCGGCCAAAGATCATATTATGGAACTTTGTGATGGAAAATACTATAGCAAGTGCTTCGCGATCTATCTGACTGTAGGCCTGCTCAGTTTTTGTTAGTGCTCGTGAGGCATGTTGAACTACACGTACCGATCCATCCCTATCAATCCTATTGACAATGCGTCCGCAGAAACAAAAATTTCTTATCTTGGATCGTAATGGGTGAGCAAAAGATCAGACGATAGCACTGCTTTAAACTTCTCGAACGCCGCCCTGCATTCCTCAGTCCAACGAAATGGCTTGTCTCCCTTCAGTAAGCAATCTAGAGGGTAATGCAACTCCCTCCGGACTCCGGTAACATCAGTCGGTTCTGGGAGTTTATCATGAAAGGGGAGGCTATCATGAGCCTCAATCTTTGCTGAATCCGATCGAAATCCTCTACGATCTATAACATGCCCCAAACAGCTGACACGCTCCACGTTAAATGCACACTTTTCCGGTTTAATAGTAAATCCATACTCTTCTATACATTTCAGCACCACTTCTAAATTGGCATTATGCTCTCGAACTGTTGAACCACCGATAACGATATCATCCATATAACCAAATACGCCATTCAAGCCAGCTAACATGACATCAATAATCTGCTGAAAAGTATCCGGTGCTATTTTTAAACCGGGTGGTAGCCTGTTTTAACTAAAAATCCCACGGTGTGTTTATTTTTTTTATTTATTTATTTATTTATTTAATATATAAACCGACGGACCATCGTGTCTAATCGGCAACCTTATAATTAAATTAAGGAACATATAAAAAACCTCTAGTTATAAGCAAACATTAAATGTGACGTTCGGCCTCAGCACAATTTTTCGATCGAAAAAATTCGATCGATCCGGCTGTCATTTTGGTGTCATTTGACACTCATTTCGCCGCCAAGGTGTTCATTTTACTGGTCATTTTGAAAACTGGTATACCATGACACTCTCGAGCAAAATGAACTATGCTACAAAAATTCGATCGTTCCGCTTTGTATGGGGAAAAATCCGCGACGCATTGAGCTGCGGAAATTTTAGAATATCAGAATAATTCCATAAATCAAGGTTGATGGTTTTGAAAAACGTTATGTAAAAGCAAGTTGGTAAATGTTTTGGTTCTTTTTCAATATTTAGGGTGATAAAAATTAATTTATTGAATATTCAAAAAAATGGTTTGCCTACACTAAAAACTGAACTCGACGGGAATCGACTTCATGTAGGATTATGAAAGAAATAGTTATACTGTCAGTTTTACGTGAGCGCCTATCGAATTTTTTCGATCGGAAAATTGTGCTGAGGCCGGTTGACGCAATTTCTCCTTGAACGTGGAAGCAGACATACTAAAATCGAACAAATCTAACACTTCATTGAACTCGAGGGACATACGTATAATAGGGTGTCCCTGGCTATGGTTGTTGCGGGTACGCGGTACACGGAGATGGAAATTGGATCTAAGAATCCGACAGGGAGCGAACAAATTGATGCTGGCTAATAATGCCGGGGAATCGATCTCTCCGTTAAGGAGCCGGAATATGAAAAGGCATTGGGCGTTTTTACGTCGAGAGCAGAGTGGTTCAAGTCCGAGAAGCAGGCACCGCTGATGGTAGGAGGGCCGAGCGTGGTGGGATTGCCATGGAAGGAGTCGAACCGCGTACCTGGTGAGTCTCCGTTGAATGGCTTCGAGGCGATTGATGTCACCAACGCCAAGCGGGCACCAGATCGGGCAGCAGTACTCCAGGCACGACCTTACGATGGCACAGAAGATCGACTCGACGCACATGGGATCGGTAAACTCGCTACAGATCCGCGTAATTAGACCGAGTAGCTGATTTCCCTTCGCAACAACGCTGTCAATGTGAGGGCGAAATGACAGCTTCTGGTCGAGTAGCACCCCCAGATCACGGATACATGTCGTGCGAACCAAAGCCGTGTTGAGCATAGTGTATGTAAACGAGATAGGGTAACGGGCTCTGCTGAATGATATACACTGACATTTATCAGCATACACTTGGAGCGCGTTTCTGCTGCACCAGCTGTCGAGATTCTCAAGGATCATTTGAAGGCGTACACAGTCACTGTCGTTTCTAACTGGAGCGAATGTTTTTACGTCGTCGGCGTACATTAGGTGTTGGCCTGGCGGTAAAACAAAAGATAGGTCATTTATATAGATGAGGAAGAGTAGCGGTCCCAAGTTACTCCCTTGAGGCACTCCGGAGGAGCTGGTGAAGGAGTGAGAACGATGAGATCCTATGCTTATGTAGTACGAACGACCAGTCAAATATGAATGCAGCCAGGTGATGTGCCAGTCGAGGAAACCGAGTTTTTTTAGCTTCGAGAGTAGAATATCATGAGAGATACTATCGAACGCAGCCCTGAAGTCGATATATACTGCATCAACTTGAGTACCACGATCCATGTTGTCGAAGCAGTAACCAACAAATTCAGCAAGATTTGTGGTGGAAGATCTCCTTGGGAGAAATCCATGGTGACTAGGGCTCATATAGTTTTGAACTGCTGTGAGTAGCGGATTGTATAGAATGAGCTCAAACACCTTTGCACAAGCGCATAGGGAAACAATGCCACGATAATTACTAGCATGAAGTCGACTCCTTTTTTTATGTATAGGAACCATCCGCGCGTGTTTCCAGGACGCAGGATACGTGCCACGCATAAGGGAATCATTAAATATTTTGGCAAGAATGGGTGCGAGCGATTGACGGCAGTGCTTCAAAATGTATGCGGGAATATTGTCAGGTCCAGATGATGTAGATGGTTTAATATCGTTGAGTGTGCGCGCAATTAATGCTTCGTCAATTGTGGGTATAATAAAATCGATAGCATCCGATGGAGTGTTGCGAGTGGCCTCTGCTAGTGTGTTAGGATTGTGAACAGAAAGGGTGAATGCATCAGCGAAACGATTGGCGAAAGTGTTGCAAATATCGGATGTATCGACACTAGTTTCGCCATTCTAGCTCATTGACGGAGGGATACTTCTTATATTGCGCCGTTTGTTCCAGAAGCTCCAGAACCGTTTCGGCTTAGAAAACAGCTGCCTTTCAGTACGGCGAATGAAGGAGCGGTAGAGCACACGATTTTGTCGACGATAATTGTTCAGTGCATCGAAAAAAATTCTCCTATTCAGCGATGATCTCGTTGTACTGTAATCCGCGTAGGCTTTTGATTTTATTTTATTTTTTTCAATCGTCTTAAAGATGCATTAGACCAATCGGGGCCAGACTTTCGTCGAGCAACAGGAACGCAGGAGTTAATCGCTGAGCGCATAAAAACGCTAAAGAAATCGGTGGCTTCGTCAATAGTGGCAAAGTTGGAGCAGTCAAAATTGCGGTCAAACGGCACAATAAGAGAATTCATACGTTCAACATTCGTTTTGAAGAAATTTCTATTGACTGTACTGCGAGTGTGACTGTTGGTGGTGTGGGATAATTGTGCGGGATAGTAAATCATCATATCCAATAAAGGATGATGAAAGTCCTCACTGAGAAGTGGAATACTACATTGTGTTACGTATGGGAGGGAGTTCTCTAGAGCCGAAGTACCATTCACAGAGTACAGAGGTGTGATTGAGTCGCACAAAATATTGGTTGCAGCTAGATTTGCGAAGACCAGATCCAATTGACGTGTTGATGGTCAACAACGACCGATACTGCGGATCTATCTCTACCTAGAGGAAAGCGTCAGAGAGATCTAGCTTCCTGAAGACGCTGCAGTTTGCCAAACGTGTGAAAATATCCTCCGGGCGAGGCAAAGGGTAATAATACGGTTGAAGTGCATCATTCAGCCCCGTGGAATAATCTCCGCAAATTCTTACTGCTCCGCAGACTTTCCTTACTACCACTACTGGTGCTACCCATTCTGAATGGTTTATAGGAGTTATCACACCAATCTCCTCTAGGCGCTGAAGTTCTTTTTCGACGACCGCTTGTATGGCGTACGCTACTGGCCTTTTTGGTCTAAAAACTGGCTGACAGTTGCCCTTGATCACAAGCTTTAAAATTATCTTAGTAGACAGCCCCGTGCCTTGGAACACTTGCGGGAAACGTTTCTGCACATCAAGCGGTTTCGAATCTGAGAGCTATACGTAGCAGCAAAAACTCTGTATGGGTAATGACCACAAATCCAAAGCATCAAACAGATCTGCATCACAAAGCAGAAGATCTTGCTTTGCCACTCTTATGGTTGCCTTTGTCGTTGCATTCTCTAATGTGGCCTCACATATAAGTGTCGATTATCTGACTCAAACGGAAAAGTATCAAACAAAACCGCGCTACACGAACTGAAACGAAATCGGCATTATACAAGCTTGTTAGAGACTTCTTTCGTTGACTCGAGACAGTGCTACCAAATTGATCTGAAATGGGTTTGTTTGTCAAAACAAACTGCAAAGCGTAACGCAGGAAGTGTTGTACCAATTAATAATTATGTCTACATTTGGCATATTATTGTTCTTTAAATGTGATTGGCAATGTCATGAAAAGTAGCGCTTGTTAAAAAATACAAAATACACAGAAATCATATCTAATTTCTGTGTATTTTGTTATTCCCACCCTTTTTCCAGTGAATAATTACAAAAAATCTCTTTTGAATGTAATGACATGCAATTCGTGTAGTTTAAATATATTTATCTAGTAGTTAAATCCTATAACAAAACGCTTTCCGTAGCTTTAACCTAACGGAAAGCTGTTGGACAAAAAACGGTCTCCGTTTGAGTCAGGTAATGCAAATTACCTTCGTTCAGTTCGATATATCAAACCAGAGACAAGTCGAGTTCTCTAACACGGATCATAATAGAAAATGAGCATTTTTGATACTTTTTCTCGAGCAGTTGAGTCACATAATCGGCACTATAAACTCTCCTTCGAGCTCAAGTCCAGCTCCTGATGCAGTTTTCGCTATAACCGATACGGGCGTAAGCTTTGGACTCCCAAATATTGATAATTGATATGTCCGACCCTGTGTCGAGCTGCATGCGAACTGGCGCATTATTCAGTAATACCTCCATATTTTCTTCCGGATTCTATATTCTGCATTTTTACCGTAACCACCAGTGATACGCTGTTATTTCGCTTCTTATATCGACGATTAAATTGGAACCTTAGTTGTCTAAATGGCCTTCGGTCTTTCTAACAATGGCTCGCCTTGTGGCCTATCCCCTTGCATTTGAAACACTCTTTGTTGCGATATGGACAATCGCGCGCCCAGTGCCTATCATCAAATGCCCAACATGGTTTACTTGGTCCCATAAACTGACCCAGTTGCGCCCTTTTAAAATGTACTCGTTCTGACTGGACTGCCAACACACTTTCCTATGCTGGGGACCCGATCATGGCACTATCTTTCTTTCAATTCACTATTCGATTGGACTCTGCCGACAATTGTTGAAGCGTCAGATCGGCTTTGTCCTCGATGTGCGCCAAAAGCCTCGTACGAAATTTGACCTCATGTTCTGACCTCAAACCACACACAAAGAGCAACCACTTGAATTGCTCTTCCGATAGCTTGCCTAGCTCAAACTCAACGCAAGCCTTATTAAGCCGACACGCATACGCTAAGTGATCCTCATTCCTTTTCTTAGTTATTTGCAAGCACTTAAACCATTTACCTAACAAGGATTCCCGTGTGTCAAATAGGTTTGTAAGCATCCAAACCGATTCCACAAAAGAGATATCTCCCGCCCGCTGCGGTAATATGAATGACGCATATCTTTCATGCTCGACCGGCCCGAGCTTCCGCAATAATAACCTGACCTTTACCGCATCATCAATACGCTCTGCGTCCTTTTTAAATAACTCTTCATACCGCGCAAACCACCCATCGAACGTAACTCCACCTTCGGCAACTATTTATGCAGACTGGAGAAAAACATGTCATAAGAAACAAAAGCATTCTTGGCCTATGTTGATGAGAACCGCAAAAATGTGATTCCCCATAAAATAGAATACAATGGAACTTCCGGTTCAACACCTTCCGAGATATGCGCGATATAAGTGTTTGCTTCCAGATTTAAGGATGCTTACACGAATCCGATTATAGAACCAGAAGTCATAACTACTGCCCTCGTAAACACGCCTGATTGTGAGATCGACTTTACCCAGCCACATCTATATGACGAGGCGGTCATGAACACTGTTCAACCATTCACTTCGTCTTGGTATATTCTCAACAATCTGGAAGCGATCTTGGATTGTCCCAATACTTAAGAAAGGTGATAAAACACGGGCATCTAACTACAAAGGCATCACATCACTATGCGCAGTTGCAAAAGTATTCGAAAAAAATAGTTCATACTAACCTACTCGCTTTGTCCCAGCACTATGTAAGCCATGTAATTAGCAGCATGGTTTTGTTCCGAAGCGATCCACCGTAACCAATCTTGTTGAGTTCACGTTCCAAAGTCTTTAAAATATGGATAGTCGACTACAAACAGACGTTATTTACACGGTCATAAAAGCTGCATTTGATACGATAGACCACAATATCTTACTAGCAAAACGTGCAAAACTTTGGATCAGAGTAAACGTGCTGGACTGGCTCCAGTCATACCTAGTGGGTCGAACTTCTGCTGTGGCGTTTGAGCATAACTTCTCTCATCCTTTCGTTGGGCTATCGGGAGTTCCCCAGGGTAGCAACCTGGGTTCGCTGGTATTTACGTTGTTCATTAATGATGTGTCGTTTATCCTACCTAACAGGTGGGCTGATAATTGTTTGGCCTATGATAGTAAATCACAATTTTTTGCAATTTCCGTTTTTTCTTATTCAACATACATCCCTTCAAGGGCTATACACCGAGTATAGGGGTCTTTCAATTTTTCGATACCATTTTTATAGTAATATTTGTCCTTTGCCTCAAAAAAGGCCTCAGTGTCGGCAATCACTTCTTCATCCGACGAAAATTTCTTCCCAGCGAGCATCCTTTTGAGATCTCGCTGGGAGCCAGATCTGGGGAATACGGGGGGTGGGGAAGCAATTCATAGCCTATTTTTTGAATTTTCGCCATTGTTTTCACTGATTTGTGGCACGGTGCCCGGTCTTGATGAAACAAAAAAAAAATTTTTTTTCTTCAAATGTGGCCGTTTTGTAGCGATTTCGTCCTTCAAACGCTCCAGCAACTTGATGTAGTATTCGCTGTTAATGGTCTTTCCTTTCTCAAGGTAGTCAATGAAGATTATTCCTTGCAAATCCCAAAAAACTGATGCCATAACCTTGGCAGCTGATTGTTGCGTTTTTCCCCGCTTTGGAGCAGGTTTATCGCCACCAGTCCACTCGAAAGATTGTCTATTGGACTTTGGAGGGTAGTGGTGAAGCCATGTCTCATCCATGGTAACATACCGTCGGAAAAACTCGGAATTATTACGCTCAAACAGCTCCAAACACTGCTGCGAATCATCAATTCGTTGTTGTTTTTGGATTTCACCCCGTTTAAATTTAGCAAACCAATATTTTATGGTTGATTTTGGTGGAGCAGTATCCGAAAACTCATCATCAAGCCAATTTTTGGCTTCAACTGTATTTCTTCCCTTCAAAAAGCCATACTTTATCATCACGCGAAACTCCTTCTTTTCCATGATTTATCGAAACACAAAACTTGCGTCACACAAAATGTTCTAGCTTACTAGGTTATTGTTCGAATGTTGTCAAAATTTGACAGAACTCGTTTCAAGGTTGGTACTAACCAAAAAATATGGATTTAAATTTATCAGCGCCATCTATATGTCAGGCCAAACATTTATCAGTCAACCTGTTACACCTGATGTTCGCCGACGACTCTGATCGCGAAGAACTTCAGCAGCATATAAAAAAAATTTCACCGTGCGCACGGAATCTACTGCAGTTATGTGTCGAAAAATGCTGAGTCCTATCATTTAGTATATCTCGTGAGCCTTCTCCGTACAGCTACAACATTGACGGAATTCGTATTGAAACCGTTAAACTCATTAGGGATCTTGCAATCATCCTTGACGCGAAACTGACCTTTAACCAACACGCAGAGGAATAAATTATAAACCGTGGAAACCAGCTTCTAGGATTGTTTCAACGAATGGTTAGAGATTTAAGGAACCCAATGTGTGTAAAGGCTGTGTATTTCAGTATTGTCCGTTCAGTGATTGAATATGCGCAGGTTATTTGGAAGCCATTTTCTCAGCGCTTATCTGACCACATTGAGTCAATACAGCGCAAACTCACTCGTTATGCTTTGGATCTTCTCCCATGGCAACCAGGCAGTCAATATCCATCCTATGAAGCACGCCTAAAGCTTCTTGGGTTGAAAAAACACAGTGACAGGCGTCGTATAGCGCAGCAAATGTTTGTTTGAGGTCCACTGAACATCTACTGTCCATCCCTACTCCAACGACTAGACATCTATGCTCTAACGGACCCGCTACGCCCGCGACCTTTGCTTAATGTTCCTCGTCGTTGAACGAAAATCTGGCTCAGGAGACCCTATAATCTCTATGTGCAGGGCTTTTAACAAAGTTTACCAATTTTTCGATTTTGATGCGTCTCTAGGGTCGTTTAAAGACTACATTTGCGCCAAGATATAGTCGAGTTATGTGTGTAACCTAAATTCTGTTTATACCCAAGAAAATTTATCAGGACTATAACTGTCCATTGAATAAAAATTTAATAATAATAATTATTATTATTATTATTATTTTGTATCTAAAATGTTCAAACGTAGTAATTTAAGCGCAAAAACAAACTGCATACTCCTGGCACGCGGCTCTCGATCATTTGCAAAATTTGGCTCTTTACCTCAAAAGTTTGCTGACTGCTGCTCTACACGCATCAACCTGTTCTCTTTCATGGACCTTGGCAAAGGTGTAGCATATCTGCTATACCGAACTTATTGTAATACACACTATCAGCTATAGACACATTGTAACACACTTTGGAAAGCCAAACCGCGCCATTATAACACATTCAGTAAATCAGATCATACCATAGCAATACTCCCGGAAGAGCTCAGGCCACTCAATTCATACAAATAACAGTTGTGACACACTTATCAAAAACAACCGAAACGCAAAATTTAAGCAGGAACTGTTTATGCATTATAACTTTAAACAGAAACTTTGATCGTTCTTGTCAACAAAAGACAAAAGTAACTAACTTAGTGAAAACAATAACTTTTCAACATGTTTATGTTTATGTTTATGTTTATTTGTCTATCGATGGACAATAATGCCCTTTCGAACCATTTTAGCAATGTTTTACAATTAGTTCTTTACAGTGGATTACAATAACATAGAACATAAAAGTGTGCACTATGGAACCAAATTTAACACAGAAACACGATCATTATGCTCAGTTGGCGAAATCCTCGGCTCAAAAGCGTCGCTGACTGCGTTGAAAGCACGGCACATCAATAGGAACGGGTCAGAGGAGCCAAATTGCGTTCTACGGTCGTCGAGGGCCAACATTGCCCGAGTCCGGAGCGGCCTGGCCGGAACGTACAGATTGATGACAGCCAGTAGTGACGGAGACTCAATACGGCCGTCGAGAAGTCCCGTGATGAACGACAACCTGGCTTTTCGTATTCGCTCACTTAGGGTGGGTAGCCCGAGTAGTGAACACCTAGTTCGGTAATCGAGCCTTTGGTTCCATGAGCGAAGTGCAAATCGTGAAATTTTGCGCTGGATTGATTCCAATCGAGCTAATGGACGCGCTGCAGTTGGCCACCAAACGATATTTGCATATTCCATCAACGACCGGATAAGTGAGCAATAGAGCGCCTTGGTGCAAGGTATATCATTAAGCTCGCGAGTCATATTGATAACTAGACCTAACATTCTGTTGCTGGTGGCTACTACGTGATCCAGTTGATCCTTAAATGATAGTTTTGTATCGAGCAAAACGCCTAGATCCTTAACACATTGTTTTCGCGCCAAGGACTGTCCATCAAGCGCATATTCATACAATGATGGGCAGCGAGAACGACTGAAAGTGATGGCTTCACATTTATCTGTGCATAGGGATAAAGCATTACGGTTGCACCAACACTGGAACTCATGCAAGGAAGTTTGCAGTCGGGAGTGGTCTTCTGGTTCACGAATAACACGAAAATTTTCGCGTCATCTGCGTACAGTAGGTGATTATCAGCCGGAAGGATCAACGTCACGTCGTTGATGAAAAGAAGGAACAGCAAAGGACCCAGGTTGCTGCCCTGCGGGACTCCAGAAGATGCATGCACTGGACTTGATATATACGGGCCTAACTTCACAGAATATTGATGATCTGTAAGGTACGATCTAAGCCACATTACCATAGGATTTGGGAGATCAAGTAAGTCGAGTTTCGATAGCAATATGGAATGCGATACACTGTCGAATGCTGCCTTGATATCCGTATAAATAGCATCTAGTTGTAAACCGGTATCGATAGATTTATGGCATTTGCTAACAAATTCTAGTAGATTAGTCGTTGTAGATCGCCTGGGTACAAAACCATGTTGATTCACACTAATATAGTTATAGGCCGAGGCCAACAATGGCTCGTAGATTAACATTTCGAACACCCTTGCACACACGCTGAGTGAGGTTATGCCACGATAGTTTACAGCATCATTCTTACAGCCCTTCTTGTAGATGGTTGTCATCCAGGAAGATTTCCAAGTGGCAGGAAAGGTTCCACATCTCAGGGACTCCTTAAAAATCTTCATCAGCGTGGGAGCAAGCGCAGAAGCACACCACTTTAGGATAACGGCCGGTATACCATCTGGGCCAGGAGTATATGAGGATTTAACACGTTTGATGGCAGAGGTGATCGTATCGACGGTGATGACTGGTAGCATAGGGAGCAGTGCACCAACAGGTGCGTTAGAGAGAGCATCGGTCACATCTTCTGGACCAGTAGTTTGCGGAGCGAAGTTGTCCTTGAAGCGCAAGGCAAACAATTTACACATTTCTGGCAGGGAACAGGCACTGTCACCGTCATAACGTATGTTGCATGGTAGCCCAGTAGATTTTCGTTTTTTGTCCATATAACTCCAAAAGCGCCTAGGGTACTTGCAGAGGGAACGTGCAGTTTGTTTCAAATAACTTCGGTGACAGGATCTATTAAATCGGCGATAGAGAGAATGAAATCTGTTGTAGTAACGACGTGACGTGCTGTTTCGTTCTGCTCGTTGATCAGAATAGGCTTTTCTTTTTTACTTTTTTTAATGCATTTAGTGTGCGATCAGCCCATGGTGGCCCACGACGAGGAATTTTAACAGGGGTGCATTCACATATAGCAGATCTCATGAACTCACAAAAAGCTTCCGTGGCATCGTCAATGGTTGAAGAGTCCGAACAGTTAAAAGAATTGTCAAAAGATAAAATCAGTCGCTCCAAATTTGGAAGGTCAACACGAGCATAATTCAGCCTTTTATCAGCATCAATGGCTGTAGCGATCGTAACTGGGGCTACGTTGTCGAAATCAAAGTCAAGCGGAGGGTGGTGTTCGTCGATAGTAGTAAGGGGATATTCACAGATACGGATTGAAGAACATGTAGATGCAGCTGGCCAATTTGCGTAAATTAGGTCAAGAATTCGCCCCGATGAGTTAGTCTTGAAGTTAAGCTGGTATAGTCCATTCTGATGCAAATCATCAACGAACTGGACACTGCGAGCAGAGCGTGCATGAGGCTCATAGAAATCAAAAGCAGCTCCATTTTCCTCTGACGCCGATGTCCAGGATAGCGTAGACTGGTTGAAATCACCAATAAGCATGAATCTGTCTCTCGGACCAAGAGTAGTGCAGATATTAGCAACGAAGTCGGTCAATGCACTTATTTTCTCCTCATTCATGCGATGGTTAGGAGGCAGGTAGGCAGCGGCAATAAACAAACGGTGGTCGCATAACTGAATACATACGCAAGTGAGTTCTAACAGTTGCGGCAACGTAGGAAGCACATAAGAGAGAAGAGAAACGTTGCATGTAATTAAAACATCACCTCCACGAGAGTGAGAGCTGTTAGTGGCATCCCGGTCGCATCGGTAAACACGATACTCATCTCCTAGCAGGAGAGCGGTGGGAATACAGGGATCGAGCCAAGTTTCAGTGAGTACCAATACATCGTATTCCGTCTCAAGAACCGACAAACGGAACTCATCGGCTTTAGAACGCAGGCCACGCACATTCTGATAGTACACAGTGATACAGGCCGCTCGATCAGTGGGTGTTTGTTGCATAGTGTTAGTAGAGCAAGGATGCTGGGGTGTTGCATTTTAGCGAGTTTATCGTAGAAGGTGAGTGTATTGTGTTTGTTGTCGAAGGATTTGCTCGAGCGGTATGCGCAAAATATGGCTGCGCTGCTGTAGTGCGGTTACTTCGGAAAAAACTGAACCAGTGTAGTTTGAAGTGTTTTTGAACGCGACGTGGACGGAAGAGTGGGTGAAGGGAGAGTGCAGTTCATATCGGTTGGTGATTGTTCGGTTTGTGTTGTTGGGGGTTCATGGATATGTACAGGTGAGTATGGATTATTGTGGGGATTATTGTGTTGGGTGGCTGCTGTGGTGCCGGTGATTGTTGAGTGCGAGGTTGTAGTGGTCCCGGTGTCTGCTGAGTACGGGGTTGTTGCGGTGTAAGTGTTCGTGTGTTGTGTGCGTGAATGTAGAGATCGCGGCGGGAGCGAGATGAACTCACGCACACCGAGCCCGACCGGCCAGGAGGCTGCGTTAAGTGCCTTACTACAAAGGGCAGCAGGGATTCTGACCTTGAACGATACAGCACTCAATGGGCTAGGAACCGTTCCTGTTTTTAGCAGACTAAAAGCAATTACGTCTGCAGTGTCCAACTGCAAACACACCAACGAGACAACTTGCTCTATGGTGACGGACGCAGCCAACCTTGAAAGATGCAGCCACACATAATCAGTTCTTGGTGTCTGTGAAACAGTTGGTATTGAAGTGGAGGTTGTATTAGTACCTGTTATAATTGGTGGTAGTGAAGGACGATCGATCCGGTGAGTGTGGTTGGTATTTGTGACGTTTGAGATTGCTGCACTGTCAACAAACACGGCATCTGAGGATGCAACTGCATCACGAAATAATCTGCGTCTTTTTCCGTTTGGTAGTGCATCTGGGAGCAATTGATTGCTATGTTGCAAGGATGCCGAATGGGCCGTGGCGATTCCGGCAAAGCCATCCCGAATCTCCTGTATTACCGGTGGGACCAAGCTAGCCTTCATGGCATCAACAGCAGCTGTGAGGGCTGCCTGAAACCCAACCTGCATACCCATGCCCTTAATCGCCTTACTACGCGGATTCCCGATGGCGTTAGTACACCCAATGCAACTCCAGTGCAGGGAAGCCATCCGTTTCACTTCATCGATGACCGATATAGGAACCTTGGTGCACGCCAGATGGTATGTACCCTCACAATATAGGCACGTAATTGACCCTTCAACCGGGCCCAGTGCTTCAGAACATGCATAACACACATCCTCTATTTTAGATGCCGCTGTAGATGAATGTCGAAGGAGCCACAAATAGAAGCCAAATATATCGCGAACACGGTGGATGTCGTCAGGAACACGATGGCAGGGTCACGAGACTTCACTAATGGACACAACAAAACTAGTGTTGATTAGAGCAAAACCAGATTACACCAATAAAATAGCGGACAAATGCGGAGCGATAGCAGTAGACACGCTATGTGGACAACTGTCAAATTGTGATGAAATTGTGAACATACAGCCCGGAACCAAATATGTGAAACCCTTAACTTCTTTATGTATAAATAAAATCAACTCTGACAATGGCAGATCAGATTCGTTCGGACTGTCAGGATAGGACTATGTCCATCCAACATCTATCGAATTCTCATTTACAGAGCTTAATTATTTCCCCTTAGGTAAGGCCTCTAAAATCCGACGTTTCCAGTAAGGGAAGCCCCTTCCGGGTTTCCATGATCGCCTTGACGATCATGTGTAGATAGTCAAAGTTACTACATCGTCGAGGTCGAGTCATCCAGAACATTTGATCAAAAAGCATGGGAATGTTTTGACAGTGAGATGCAAAAGCTTCAATAGTTTCATTGCAGCATGCATTGAGGTATTAGTTGTGGTGCATGCAGTGGTCTGGATGCAGTTTCAGTCATTTTTTAACGTTTGTTTATAATTTACTAAAAAAAAGTTGACGAATATAAAAAAAATAGAATCATAGTGCAATTCTCGATTATAATAAGATCAGTGCCAAAAATAAGGAAACATATGCAGTTCAAGAGGACGAAAGCTAAGAGGCTAGTTTTTGTGATTGTGGTCGTTTTTAATCGATGAAATACTGAAAAAACTACTCCATGTCACGTGCATGAGAAGGAAATGTATAGTTACTCTAGGTTTTGTGCAGAAAATGCAGAATTTGCCCTAAAAAGTGTTTGGTTGTGCGGAAACGTTTGTAAACATTTTTTCATCTAACTGTCAAAAACAAGCTTTGAAACAACAAATGGTGGACCAACATCGAGCTATGCATCGATCTCTGTATTACACAGACTTTGCTACAAAGGATGATCAGTGTTACTTTCCTGTGGTAGCTTTGATGCTTTTAAATCCATGCAATACAACCGCTTTGGTTATGGAAAACACATCGCCTACTAAGTTTTTAATGTTTTGTAAGGTTAATTGTGTATCAGGATTCCGTTTTCCCATATCGATTAGTGTACTCATCGGTGTGTTTATGCAAAAAAGTTTGTTTGCACTTAAATGTATGCATTCGTGAACTCACAACATATGATCTAGGTCAATTAGAAATGAACATTAGCTGTTGCCCGACCTCTTCGCCGCACCGACCAGCCGCGAAGGTAGCTGGTGCCTGGGTCCGCGGTGGAGACGAGCAGCAATTCAAACTAAGCCCCGCTTCACTAACACCGCCAGGAACTCCGCCTTCGAGATTCCTTTGTCAAAGGTTTGCGCTTCACAGCGACTGCCTTCCAGCTAGTTTCCCCAGGCTTTCGGGGGGCTATGCAGATGGAAGGGGAACCTTTACCGCAGAAACTCTCAAGAGGAGAAGCTCAAGGAGTAGAGAGTGAGCGAGCAGAGATCGGATTCGACTTCGCCTTTCTGCCTACTTGTGTCCGCCGAGGATTACCACTGGAGGGGTCCAATAGCGGATCAATAAGCTTTCGAAGATTATATCGTTTCGGGAGTGAAATAATATGTTGCGTTTCGTTTCTCTTGCTTAGCTCCTTTGGTTTATTTTCGGTTAGGAAAGAGATGATTTTACAGCGTGTGTTTCTAGCGATGGATAACATCCTTTTCTAGGAAAAATATTCTTCATTAGGCAACTCGAAAAAAATATTGCTAGGATCGAACGCGATCCTCTAATACTACGCCCTGGACACCTATCTCTAACGCTAAATTATGTATCTAATTCTGTGTAGTGCATACTAGGTTTTATTAGGAATTCCTGCCCTTAGTCGAAAAATGTCCTGATGAAGAAGGGAAAAATATTTATTCGAGGATCGAACGCGATCCTTTTTAATAGTGTACCGCATGCCTGCCGCATGCACTACTTAGTACGCTCGGATACTAAGCGCTTAGAACCATACAGGATGCTCTATTCTAATTCACTTATCTGCCTATCGTACGCGCTACTACCACCATCACATACACAGCGCGTTCGCTCGCTTGTGCTCGCAACTGATAAGCCTGAGCGACATTAGCGATATTAGTATTAGTGGGTGGAATCGCAAAGCGTAACGATTATCGTCATCGTTTATTTCTGTATGGGTATCCTAGCAACAAACGAGCGTCAAATTATATACGACAATGCAGCTAACGACTGTCGTTAAGACTGTCGTCAGCGAAATGTCAAATACGAACAAAATTTTCAAGTAGTTAAATTAACGATCGTTTATAGCCTTGCAACAGTCGTTAACCGTATCGACACTCCTACACAAACCGTTGCACAGAGCAGATCAATCCTATCAATAGTTTAAAAAAAATCTTTTTTCAAACAGAACCGATAAATACCCAATTTTGGAGTGGCGAAAATAAAAACAGTTTAAAAACAAAGTGTTGTGTTGTTCCTCTTTTCAAAGTATCCTTACTAAAAAAATAGATACATACATACAGAGTGGAAAAAAAATCAAGCAAAGTGGTAGAGAGGGGAGAGGAAGATGGGGGTCATAGACCCGGGAGGAAATAAGACTTTCGGGTCTTATTTCAGCATCTTGGGGGAAACATCAAACAAAAACACCAAAAAAAGAAGAAAAATAAGAGGTGAGCGTATCAATTTAAATTTCAGTGAAACAGTGAAGAATGAAGAGGTGTTTATGGTGTTGGAGAGTAAAACTCCCGGCAAAAGTGTGGCATGCTACAACCCATTTTTGTTCGCAAAGGCAACTGAAATGGCGATTGGATGTAGGCCATTACAAACGTCCATGCTTAGAGACGGCAAAATACTGATGCGTGTTAAAAATGAAACCGAAGCAAAAAAACTAAAAAATATTAATTCAAAACACGGTGATTGTGCCATCGAAGAGGATGTTTACGAACACAAAACTTTAAATCAAAGCAAGGAAATAATCAGAAGTGATGCGTGCAGGTTTTTGAGTGAAGAAGAGCTTCTAGAAGGTCTTCAACCTCAAAATGTATCAGAGGTATACATAATGAAGAGAAAAAGCCAAGATGGTGTTCTCAGAAACACAAGAACCGCCATCATAACTTTCAAATCTACAGTGCTTCCCAGAAACATAGAAATAGGTTACTTCACCGAAAAAGTAGAATTATTTATCCCAAATCCAATGCGGTGCATGAAATGCATGCTTTTTGGGCATACAAAAAATAATTGCAATCGACAAAAAATTTGCGCCAAATGTGGAGAAAACTTTCATGAGAATTGCACAAACCCTCTAAAATGCACACAATGCGGTGAAAACCACTCATCTTTAGACAAAGATTGTCCAGTATGGAAAGACGAGGTGGAAATAAAAAGAATTCAAACAGAAAAAAGAATAACAATAAGAGAAGCAAGAAAAATTCGAAGGGAAACAGTGCCAGCTATTCCTAGAATTTATATAAGAGAAAAATTTTCATCAATAGTGAGAGGCAATCAAACGCCTATAATGAACGAAAATCGAAAAATAGACGAAACAAGCGAAAATAATAGTAACACACCAAAATCAACTGAAAATACACCAACAAAAATTAACAGCACAACAAATAACAAGTACCTATATAATAACACAGAACCCAAAAAAAAATACGAACTTAACAACAATTACCAATGATTTAGAAAACCACACAGAAAAAGAAAAACACACAGAAATCGAAAACACAGAAACACAAACGAATCCAAACGCAACAGATAAAAGTGCCACCAATATCACTTACTATAGTGATACTGAAATGTATCTCAATGAGATAGACATTCAAGGAACAATCGAAATAGACTACAAAGAAACATCACAGTAAAAATTACAAAAATTAAAATAAAAACCCTACTTATATAGCCCATTACACAAACAATCTTAATAATACTTTACATATTCTCTATAAATAATTAAACATGGAACACCTAAATATACTACAAACTAACATACAAAGCATACGGAAAAATAGGGACGAACTAACACACATACTACATGATCAAAAATACCATGTAGCTTGCTTGCAGGAAACATGGCTCAAAAATGAAAATAAAATAACAATTATAGGTTTTAACACAATACGAACAAACAGGGAAGATGGATATGGAGGAAGCTGCATTCTAATTAAAAAAGGAATTAAATACAAACCAATTAAATTAATAGACGAAAGTGATGAAATTCAAATAACAACAATATTGATACACTCTGGAAATCTAATTATAATATCAATATATATATAGCTCCAAATACTACCAAGCAGATAATAAAAGACACCTTAGCAAAAATAACACATAACACACAAAATTACACAAACATAATAATAGCTGGCGATTTTAATGCACATCATACATACTGGGGAGATGATAGAATCGATCAAAAAGGAAACACAATAATAGAAGAAATAGACAATTCAAACCTCATTATCCTAAAAAATAACACATACACTCACGTCCCAACAGATCACAACAAGAGACAGACGTCCATTGATTTAACAATTATATCGAAAAAAATCCATAATGTAATCAACAAAACTATTCTAGAAAAACACATAGGGGCAAGCAACAACAAAATAATAAAAATAACAATTAAAAAACACTCCACAGAACCGATACAACATACTATAATAAACATGAATAAGGTAATAACAAACATTAAACATATGAAAGGAAAAGATATAATAAACATAAAACATTTCACAAAGAAAGTATACAAAATCATACAAAATAGTAAACAAAAAATCAATTTTACACTAAAATCATGGTGGAATAACGAAATAAAAAAGGCCCTGCAAGACAAAAATATAGCAAGACAAACATTCAACAGTACAAAACTTATTGAACATGCCATAGAATTCCGCAAAAGGACAGCAATCTTCAAACTTAAAATAAAACAAGCAAAAGAAAAACAAACGGAGAGGAACATGGAAAAAATAAACAAAGACACAAGTAGTAAAGAACTATGGAATCTGTTAGGAAATATTAGCAACATCTATACCACCAATAAAGAGTCAAACCTAATTCACAATGAAGAGACCTATGCTAAGGAATTTATGAATTTAAATTTCACAAACAATAAAAAATCCAAATTTACAACTTTTTTCAGTACAAATCTACCGATAGATACGGAACTTATAAATTCAGATATATGGAAAAACATACTGAAACAACAAAAAAATACAACACCCAGTTTAGACAAAATTACATACCAAATGCTAAGAAACATAAACGACGAATCACTAACACAAATCATAACAGACGGAAACAAAATGTGGGAGAATGGTAAAATAAACAAAGAACTAAAACAAATTAAAATAATAGCAATTCCTAAACCAAAGAAAAATATAAATGACCCCAACAACTATAGACCTATAGCACTTATACCAACAATAACCAAAGTCCTAAACTCAGCGGTATTATTAAAATTAAATAAATATATTGAAACCAAAAATATACTCCCGGAAAAATCCTTTGGATTCAGAAACAAAAGAACCATAAACCAATGCATTAACTATTTCAATAACGAAATAAATCACAGCCAAAGACTAAATAGAATAAGTGGAGCAATATTCATAGATTTGGAAAAAGCATATAATAATGTTTCAACAAAAATCCTCGTGGAACAAATGATAAAATCAGACATCCCACCTCAAATTATAAAATGGACCTACTCCTTTCTTAGAAATAGAACTTTAATAATAGAAAGCAATAAAAAAACAAACAAAATGCTAGTGACAGATGGACTACCACAAGGAGATGTTATGTCACCAACACTTTTTAACTTATATACCAAAGATATACATAAAGCTATAAACCAAACAAACACCAAAAATACTATAATACAGTACGCGGATGATTTCGTTATTCTCAGCAGTGGAGTAAACGAAAGAGAGCTACAAAATAACCTACAAAACGCTTTAAATGCTTTTGCAATAGAAACAGAACAATTAAAATTTAACATAAACTCAAACAAAACAAAATTTATGATTTTCGGAAAATCACATCACACCATACAACTCAACATACACAATAATAGCATAGAACACACAAACACATACAAATATCTAGGAATAGTAATAGACCCAAAACTCAATTTCCACAAACACATCGAACTACTACGTAACAAGGCTACAAACAGACTAAATTTCTTGAAAATTATAAGCATGCAAAAAATAACATAAACCCCAAAAACAGCCTAAAAATATACCGGGCAACAATCAGAAACACTATGGAAACGGGAGCTTCATACACTCTCAATAGCAACAAAAACAAATACAAAACAATGAATTCAACTATCAACCAGGCACTAAGAAAAGCTACAGGTTGCACCAAAACTACCCCCATAAATACTCTGCATGCCATTGCAGCAGAAATACTTTTCAATATCAGAAGTAGATTTATAGTACGTAAGGAACTAGCCAAAGATTTAGTCTACTCACCAATCATTAGACAACAACTACAAATACATAAAAGAACAAAATACAAAAAAAGAAAAAAACAATACATGAAACAACGTACGAAAAAGACAATAAAATTCTAAAACAATTATACATTGCAAAAAACAACGATATAACCACACACATCAAAATAAATACAAAAATTAAAGACACGATAGAAACAAAAACAAAAACAAACACTCAAATCCTGAAACAAATTACCATTGAAAACATGAACAAGTACGAAAATAACAGACCCACCATCTACACTGATGGAAGCATTGCCGGAAATAAAGTAGGCATAGGGATATACATAAAAAACAAACCACAACATTACTACTATAGCTATACATTAAAAAATTTCACCTCCATAACCACCGCCGAATTGATAGCAATCGAAAAGGCCTTACTTTTAGCACAAGAAAACAATATAGACAACCCAGTAATTTTCACAGACAGTCTAACATCATGTAACATTCTACAAAAGGCAATGACAGAAAACAAAATAGAGGAAATCTGTTACAATATTATAAAAACAGCAACAAATATTAAAGCAGATATTGTATGGATTCCATCACATGTAGGCATTGATGGAAATGATAGAGCAGATGAACTGGCAAAAAAAGGCACTTTAACAAATTGGTTCTATAAGAACAAAATCAGATACACAGACGCTACCCAATATTATAAAAAAGAAATGGAAGAGGAAACAAAAAAATGGTACACAGACCTGGGCAGGAATAAAGGGAAAAAGTTTATGCAATTCCAAAATGTTTTCAAAACAGAACTATGGCACAAACAGGTTAACCTGAACGGAAATGAAGTAAAAACAATTAACAAAATACTGGCAGGGCATGACCTTTCCGAATTTTGGCTTCATACAATGAAAATAGTAGAAAATGGAAACTGTGAGAAATGTCTAGTCCCAGAAACAGGACGACACAAAATTTTTGAGTGTCAAAAATATAAAAGACATAAAGACATCTCCCTAAACACTTTGTACGAAAAATGGATGGAAACCAGTGGAAATACCTGCAGAAAAATTATAGAATTCATAAAAGAAAACAATATTACATTATAGTACTTCATCACACATATCTTCAAATAAAAAGAAAAATTCAACAATTTTTTTACACATTTCCTATATCTTCAAAACTCACAACATAGAACCTGCACTCAACACTCCAGTAAAAATGATATAGCAATAGGATAAGTACTTACTATTTATTTATCTATTTATTATATTTATTACATCTATTGCATTTATTATATTTATTCTATTTATTATATTTATTATATTTATCATATTTATGTGTTCAAAGTATCAATTTTGTTCGTATAATGAAACGTTATTCCATGTTTTTTTTCCGTTGTTAGTCAATTATTTAAAACTATTTATTTAATCATTTCTCAGCACCCTATTGATTTATTTATTTATTTATATACTGTTTTTGGCATGACTTATATATATATATATATATATATATATATATATATATATATATATATATATATATATATATATATATATATATATATATATATATATATATATATATATACACACAAAAAATCACCTAACTGCACATTCCAAATCCAAACACCACACCACAAAAAATAACAATAACAATAATAAAATTTAATAAATTCAATAATAAATCCGTTTTTACACGCATCAGGGGGGCCTCCTAAGGTTGGGTACTCCGTTTGTTCTTGCAAACATGAGAAATCCAAATACATCCATTTCCATCACTAGAGGATAGAAATAAGATGCCAAAAGGACCAACTGAAAGGGCCTTGTATCAAAACCACCACACCCAAAAAAAAAAAAACCTTTTGGAACCTTCACAAAACAAGCCATTTCAAAAAAAATAATAATAAAAATAAAAATAAACAACCCAATACAAGAACAAGAACCGGTACAAAAAAAAAAAACAAAATCCTCATCCTCTCCCAAGAAATAAAAATATATATATATATACAAGCACCACAAAAAAAAGAAGAAAATCAAATCCACTAAACCACAAGCGAACTTAAAGATGGAACAACGCTAGCTTTTGAATACAAACTGAAAAGGAAACACAAACCATCAAAAAGAAAAAACGATTGGTGATATCACGAAAACCAACACACTGTGCATCAATCAGAAAGATCTCAACCACAACATATAAACATCAACGAAACAGCAATATAAACATCAAAGGAGAATGGATGATTTCCCCTCCAAAAACTGGTAGTCAAACCTCTGATTGTACCTTCAAAAACGGATGGTATAGGAGGCCTCAACCTACCAACCCTATTAAGAAGAAGAAGAAGAACCATA
Source organism: Anopheles merus (assembly GCF_017562075.2). Lineage (NCBI taxonomy): Eukaryota > Metazoa > Arthropoda > Insecta > Diptera > Culicidae > Anopheles > Anopheles merus. Next base: position 58,440,611 of record NC_054082.1, read on the forward strand.
TCGACAGCAATTGAGCTGTCGTTTACTTGATTTTTTTTGGATTTTTGAATTTTCTAATCTCGCGAAAAAAAATTCAAAATTTTCGTCTTAAAAACTTAAAAAAAAGAAAATGGAAAATCTTAAAATGGAAAATGCTTCAATCTGTTGTAAGACCTTTTAGGTAAAAATTGAAATAATATAAAAATTTAATGTTTCCAGCGCATGGAATCTGACCATCCTTTCGCTCATTAATACATTTTCATCACAATCTTTTTGCGGTTGAGAGTCCCCTACATTAATTATGGTTTCTCCCTATGTTTTGTTGATAAATCATACCGGCCATATCAATGAGGCAAGATTCACCATGCGCCAGATATTGGAAAAAATACATAAAACACATAAATATATAAATTTATCATACGCATCTTTGAAGCCAATTAAATACATTAATTGACTTCAAGGATGCATATGATAGCATAGCCAGGGTAAAACTGTACGACGCTATAAGCTCTTATGGAATCCCGGCCAAAAAGATAAGGCTAGTTACAATGACTATGACCAACGTCACTTGCCAAGTGAAGGTGGATGGAAAACTCTCAAGGCCTTTTGCTACCACCCAAGGTCTGTGCCAGGGGGACGGGCTTGCCTCCTATTCAACTTGGAGCTACAGGGGGTGTTGTCACATAGCGAACTGAACGACCTGTATTAAACTAGGAGGGTTAACGGACACGAAGCGCAATCCGATTAGGACACGAAGTGACTAGGGAAAACCTATAAAAAGAGCGCAGGACAAGATTTGCGCCCTTTTCAAACCACTCGCGGAATCTAGACAAATTTTTTGGCAAACTAAAATAAATCGTTTCGGTATGAAATTATTCCGCGTTGGTTTCATTTCCCTACATTCCAAAAAATTTTGGTCTGACTTAAGTTGTCTAACGATTAAACGTATCGTATTTCGTTTCGCGGATCGAAAAAAAGTAAATCGCGCGTTCGATTAAAAAGTGTCCGTGCCCGGTTAAGTGAAGAGTGCAATGGAGCAGCAGTCAGCGCGTCGTATGCCGAGGGGGGAACCAGCTACCCCAGGGGCGTATCAGCAGATGGAGCGCGAGAACGTTCCCAGCGGCCTCAGCGGAGCGTCCACCCCGAGACCATTGCGCGCGGCTGCATTTCCGTCGGAAGTAACCAACGCAGGAGCCACTACCTCCTATGAGTGCGTTGAAAGTAAAGCGGCAATAATGCATCGGCACGAGCTCATCCCGTCGGAAGAAAACACCCAGAGGCGCATTCTCGAAGCAGGAAGTAAGACCCCTCATACACCGGTGTGGAGTAAGACGGGTGAGTTGAAAGGGTACGGCACGGAGAGCACGATACGAGATAATGAAGAGACGTGGTCAGCGTCGGAAGGGGACATGGAACGCGTCGAAGACGCTGCGATAGTAGGGGACAGATGACGCGTCGTGCGCGCCGCATCAGAAGGTGATATCGAACGCGTCGGGCGTGCCACGACGTCATGTGAATAACGGCGTAGGAGGCGCCTTATTCTCGAACACGAGATGCGATTGCTCGACATTGAAGACGACCTAGGTGGCGAAAGGCCCGTCGAACAGCCTCTGGGAAACAGTGTACCCGCCGTCCGGCGGGAGGCCGAGTTTGAAGAGTGGATCCGCGGTATGGAAAATTCCGTGCAGCTGACTGCCCGCCAAAAATGTAGCCCTGTGGTGGGTCAATTCGCGAAGGGCCATGACCTCTACGAGTGTAACACACGCACACTAAAGCACTCCGCAACACAACATGGCCATGCGACGTATGAGGCACCCGTACAGCAACAAGGATACGCGACACAATCGAAGTACGTTGCCCCGTACGGACGAGTGACACAATTGGATTACGCGGCACAACCGGACTACGCGGTGCAGTCTAGACTCCGGAAACAGGAAGGATATGCGACCCATCCAGAAAACGCACTGCACTACGAGCATACGGCGCGCCATGCACACACTCCACACACGGGTTACGTTCGTACGACACACGGGGCACAGCGCAACACATACGTTTCACACGAGGGCTACGGCCACACAATGCACGGTACACAGTACAACACTCGGCCACTAATACACAGCACTACTCTGAGCCAAAGCCAGATAGCGGCCCGCCAGCCGGTACCGAAGGACTTAACAATATTCTCCGGAGTTGTGGATGACTGGCTAGTCTTTATAACGGCCTATGACCGCACAACAGCCTCTTGTGGTTACACGGACGATGAAAATGTTACTCGTCTGCTACACGCACTAAAAGGTCCTGCACTCGACGCATTAGGGCATCTGTTGTCCTTCCCAGACGGGTTGAATGAGGCGATTGAGACGCTACGTTCACTTTACGGTAGGCCTGATTTGATCGTAGAATCCATGATCCGCAAGATCAGAGGAATGGCGGCTCCCAAGGTCGAGGACCTCTCCACTGTAGTGCAGTTCGGTTTCGCGGTGAAGCGTTTGGTTGGAGCGGTAAATGCGTCCGGGTTATTGGCCTATATGTATGACGTGACCTTGCTGAAGGAGCTGGTGAGGAAGCTGCCCCCCGTCTTATGCATCGACTGGGCACGAACAAGAAAAACGATGCAGGAGGTGACGATGATTGAATTCGGAACTTGGATTAGTGAGTTAGCCAGTGATCTATGTGATGTCATCGATATGACGCCATCCCCAGAAGTGCAAAACGTAGCGCGGCGACAGCCGGAAACAGCACTAAACCAACATCGGTACCAGCAGCAGCTTCAGCCCCGTCGTAGTCACCCCCAGCGGTTCCAGCCAGCGAGACCCGACCAACAGCGACCGTACAGTACAGGCCGGGTTCACCCTACCTACTGCAACGCGACGATTCTACAAGAGGAAAGTGATGGTGTTTTGGACCCGATGAGTCAAATACGAGTGCCGACGACAGCTTGTGCAGTATGTGGTAAGAGCTGCGGATCCTTAGACCAGTGCGCGAAATTCCTCAACACCACTGTGGCTGCAAGAAGAGCCTTCGTAAATGAACGAAGAATGTGCAGGAAGTGTCTTGGTTATCATGGAGGCAGATGCAGAGCAGCACCGTGTGGCGTTAACGGCTGTAGCGTACAACACCACGAGCTACTCCACGCAAATGATGAACTTCCAGCTAGCACAATATCGCGGGATTCCTCAGGTAACAATTCGGGGACCGGGACGGGAAACGTTTTCGCACATACAGGAGCAAACGATGGTGCTTTGCTGAAGTACGTGCCCATATCTCTCCACGGACCTGCTGGGCGCGTAGACACGTACGCGTTCCTCGACGACGGCTGTACATCAACTTTCATGGACCATGGGTTATTAGCAGAGCTGGGTTTATCCGGAACTCCACACCCTCTGTGCCTGCAATGAACTGGAGACATAAGAAGAGAAGAGAACGAGTCAGTAAAGCTGTCGGTATGCGTATCCGCTCCCCACGAGACATCTACCGTGCACGAAATGTCGGAAGTGCACACCGTGAAAGAGCTAGCGCTTCCAAAACAAACGATGCACATGACTCGTCTGGCTGTAAACTACGCTCACCTGAGAGGTCTACCGGTGGACTCTTATGAAGAGGCCATGCCACGAGTTTTAATTGGCGTGGACAATTGCAGATTGAGCCAGCCACTGAAGAGCGTAGAGGGTAAATGCGACGAGCCGGTCGCCTCGAAGACACGCTTGGGTTGGGTCGTTTATGGCCCTTGCACCAACGTAAGATTCACTCCCGAGTCACAACGTAGCCTTCTTCACGTATGTTCCTGCGATGGCTCGCCTGATGATCGACTCACAGCTGCGGTGAAGGAGTATTTTAAACTCGAATCGATCAGCATCAGCACATCAACCAACAGCCTGCAATCTAAAGACAACGAGCGCGCTTTGGCCATATTGGAACGAGAAACAAAGCTAATAGACGGACGCTACGAAACGGGACTCATATGGCACCGTGACGATCCAGATCTACCTTGTAACAAGGCTGCGGCCACAAAACGGTACGTATGCCTAAAACAAAAAATGAGTAAAGATCCTGTTCTATCCAAAGCTATCCAGGAGAAGATGCAAGAATACTTAGCTAAAGGTTATATCAGGAAGCTTGCAGACACCACCTCGATTGTACGGCAGAAGAACGATTGGTACCTTCCAATCTTTCCGGTAACCAATCCGAACAAACCCGGGAAAATCCGTATGGTTTTCGACGCAGAGGCCAAGGTGAACGGAGTAAGCTTGAATTCCAGACTTCTTCCTGGACCCGACATGTTTGCTGGACTCGTGTCAGTGCTGATGAAGTTCAGAGAGAACCGTGTGGCGATTGTCGGCGACATACGCGAAATGTTCCACCAGGTGGCCATCAAGGAAACGGATCAGCGAAGCCAAATGATCCTGTGGGACGGCGAAGACCCCGATGCCGGACCGGCAATTTACGTCGTGACCGTGATGACGTTCGGAGCAGCGTGTTCACCCAGCAGTGCACAATACGTAAAAAACGTGAACACAGGACGATTTGCAACAGAATACCCCAGGGCAGTCGAGTGCATAGTGCATGAACACTACGTCGATGATATGCTAGCCAGCGTCGAGACGGAAGAGGAAGCTAAAGATCTGGCCGACGCGGTCCGTTACATCCACGAGTGCGGTGGTTTCGAAATCAGAAACTGGGTTTCGAACTCTCGGGCCGTCATGCAACACCTGCAAGAGGATACAAAGGGGAAAGATATTAGTGCGAACTATGGTCTATCCGCCGAAAAGGTGTTGGGAATGTGGTGGAACACATCATCAGACACGTTCACATTCCGCTTATCCACGATCAAGGCATGATCAAGAGCTTTTATCTGGGAGAAAGCCAGGAACGAATCGTGAAATACTACGGACACTTATGAGCGTTTACGATCCTCTCGGACTACTCGGACATTTTCTAATGTATTTAAAGACTTTGCTGCAGGAAGTTTGGCGCGGAGGCATCGGTTGGGACCAAGAGTTGAGCGACCAGACGGCAGGGAAATGGACGGAGTGGTTACACGTGCTTCCCGATGTCGAACAGGTGACTATACCCCGATGCTATCGATGTATATCCTCCACAGATGCCAACGTTGAGCTGCACGTCTTTTGTGATGCGAGTGAGAAGGGTATGGCTGCAGTTGCTTACTTCCGTTTCAAGGAAGGAAGGGATATGCATATCGAATGCGCTCTGGTAGGATCAAAAACGCGCGTGGCGCCGCTTAAATTTGTATCCATCCCCAGACTGGAGCTGCAGGCCGCGGTCATCGGTGCAAGGCTAGCGAAAACCATATCGCAAAATCATCGACTGTCGATCGGACGAACCATCTTCTGGACCGACTCTAAGAACGTCATGAGTTGGCTTAACTCAGACCACAGGCGCTACAACCAATTTGTAGCATTCCGTATAGGAGAGCTGCTAGAAGGAACCAATCTGGATCAATGGCGATGGGTTCCGACCAAGCTGAACGTAGCAGACGAGGGCACAAAATGGAGCAAACGACCAGACTTGTTAGCGCAAGGGCGGTGGTTCCGTGGGCCGTCGTTCCTTTGGGAGCCGGAAAGCGCCTGGCCGAATCAAGAAGGGGTACCACAACGTACCAGTGAAGAGCTGCGGAAAGGAATGAATCATCACCTAGCAGAGAGGCCGCTAATTCATTTGGAACGGTTTTCCAGATGGAACCGAGCGCTGAGGGCTATGGCGTTTGTGACGCGCTTCATAACAAACATGCGTCATCTAGTGAAGAAGGAGCTGACAATGAACGGGCCGCTGACGCAGGACGAGCTAGCGGAGGCGGAGCGTATATTAATACGATTCATACAGCAGAAGGCGTATCGTAGTGAGATGCAACAGCTGAAAAATCGTGAGCTGATAAAGCATCCGTGAAAGAAGAGGATTGACAAAGGCAGCAGTCTATACAAACTATCGCCAACCTTAGACGACCACGGGATTCTAAGAGTGGGGGGACGGCTAACCGAGTGCGTGGGAATCAGCGAACCTTCCCTCAATCCTATAATCCTGCCTAGGAAGGAGTACGGAACCGATCTCTTGATGCAAGCGTACCACGCCAGGTACAAACACGTGAATCACGGTACAGCTTTGGCTGCACTAAGGATGCGATACTACATCCCAAAAATCCTGGGGGAATACCGTCGCATAAGGATAAGCTGCCAGAAATGCAAGGTGGACAACGCGCGCCCGGAACCACCTTTAATGGGTAATTTACCGCTTCAGCGGGTCGCAGTGGGTCAAAATGCTTTCTCGTTCACAGGTATAGACTACTTTGGGCCCTTTCTAGTCGCCGTCGGACGACGGGTAGAAAAACGATGGGGCGTCATATTTACCTGCCTTACGAGTCGGGCGGTCCATCTGGAAATAGCGGCATCCCTTAACACCGCCTCGTGTATCCTAGCCATCCGACGCTTCATCGCTAGACGTGGAACCCCGCTCGAAATCATCAGCGACCGAGGGACTAATTTCGTGGGTGCTTCGCGAGAGTTGGACGAAGCAGCGCAGGAGATCGACCACGACGCAATGATGACGGTATTTTGCGGACCGCAAACAAAATGGAGCTTCAACCCCCCCGGGGCTCCCCACTTTGGCGGCTGCTGGGAACGTTTAGTGCGCTCGGTGAAGAAGGTGCTGAATCAGTTCGTGTTTCCTAAAAGACCAACGGACGAAATTTTGGCATCAACCTTTGCGGAAATCGAGCTGATACTGAACTCGAGGCCACTTACCTACGTGCCGCTGGATGACGAGATGACGGAGCCTATGACGCCGAACCTATTGCTACTTGAGACTCCAGACGGAAGTAAGCCGCCGGCTGTGTTCTGCGACAGCCCCGCGGCTCTAAAATCGTCTTGGAAGATGGCACAGCACGCGACGGATGTGTTCTGGAAGAAATGGTTGGCAGAATACTTACCGACTCTCACCCGCCGAACCAAGTGGTTCCAACCCGTACGACCACTCGAGGTAGGAGATTTAGTTGTAATTTCGGATAATAATCTCCCCAGAAACTGCTGGCCGAAGGGTCGCGTTATATCGGTAGTGGTGGCTAAAGACGGTCAGGTTAGGCAAGCCACTGTACAAACCGCGAACACTACCTACGTTCGATCCGCGCACAAATTAGCATTATTAGACGTAGGAACGAAGAATAGTTTGACACAGCAGCGTGATTGAATTTAAACAAAAAAAAACTCTCGATTTCGCTCAAGCCGTAAACAAACATAGACTGGATAGCATGAGGTTGCGAAAAAATATAAACAAAGGCACGCGCTAAAGTGACAGGTGCGATGAGGAAGTGCTGCCACAGTTGATGTGATAGTTGAACTGTGGAACACTTGGGGGGACAATGTTGTCACATAGCGAACTGAACGACCTGTATTAAACTAGGAGGGTTAACGGACACGAAGCGCAATCCGATTAGGACACGAAGTGACGAGGGAAAAGCTATAAAAAAAGCGCAGGACAAGATTTGCGCCCTTTTCAAACCACTCGCGTTGGTTTCATTTTCCACTCGCGTTTATTCCGCGTTGGTTTCATTTTCCTACAGGGGGCCATCCGTGACTCGAGGGTGGAGACTACGGGAACCATCTTCTATAAGTCAACCCAGATCCTGGCATACGTTGATCATATAGACATCATTGGTCTGCGGCTCTATTATGTAGCAGAAACCGACCTACATAAGTACCAAACTAATGTAGGCGTGACGTACAGATAGGTGAACGTACCTGAAAATTCGTCCCAGAATTCACCTATGTTGCTTCAAGGATCAATTCCGACAATAGCATGCATGAGTAGTGAGCAAGGACACTGGCTGTCAACCGGACCACATATAGTACCGGTACTCACATACGCCTCTGAGACATGGCTACTGTCCAAATCTGATGAAAACCTTCTGGCTGCGTTCGAGAAGATGATGCTCAGAAGGATTCTTAGAACCGTATGTGTGGAAGGACAATGGTGGAACTGCTATAATGACGAGCTATACGGGATGTACGGCGACTTCACTGTCATGCAGCGTACCAAGATCGCCATGCTCCGGTAGCCTGGCCATGTTGTACGCATGGAAACGGACGACCCAGCCCATAAAGTCTTATTAGGTCGTCCACAAGGACAGAAGAGGCATAGTAGGCCTAAACTGAGGTGGCAAGATGGCGTGGAGGCGTCCACCATTAAGGCCAGGATAACGGACTGGCAGACGAAGGCGCAAGACCGTGAGCGGTTTCGGACACTTCTGAGGCAGGCCATGACCGTAAAGTGAAAGTAGTGCCGGATAAATACAGGGTGTTCGAGATAAATTTGACAGTTTCTGAGGGAATAGGAAAGGATTTTTTATCAAATTTATGTTAAATATTTAAAAAAAATTCTATAAAGTTTAGCTTACCATGTTTGCCGCATTTTTTATTCGAAGTACCCCCCCTCCGCGTCGATGGCCGCCTGCACCCGCTTCCGGAACCGCACGCAAGCCCGGACAACCATGTCTCTGGGGATGGCCGCAAACACGGCCTTTATTCTGGCAACCAGCTCCGCTTTGGTATTGCAGGACGCCCTGTTGGGGTCCCGCTCAGCTGTGCCTCACACAAAGTAATCCTTAGGATTAAGGTCAGGGGAGCTGGGTGGCCAAACATCGGTGCTATTGTATCGGTCGAAATTAGCAGTGAGCCATTGGCGTGTTTTAACGGCCGTATGGCATGGTGCAGAATCCTGCTGCCAAACGTACGGCCGCTCATTGGCCACCGTAATGTTTTTACGGTGTTCAGCGAACACACCGCCGCCTTCCGAATTTCGGCATTCGTATGGCCGGCACGAACCATCATAACACACGTTACGCGCTTGTATAATTCGGACGGGTTCCACATATTAAAGGAGCTAGACTTTTTTTACACTTGTTCGCACAACTTTTAGCAATCGAATGACATATCAATCATTTCGATACGTCAATTCAACCCTGAGATATAAACCCAAAGGCCAGATTTAGCTCAAATGTCAAATTTAGCCCGCTCACCCTGTATGTTAATATGTACCAACGCGGACTTTCACTACCACAGCTAAGAAAATGGTTTTTGGGTATGAGTTTTTGGTGTATTGTGGTGGTGTTGTGGATGAATCGATCGATTCATTTCAAAACGCAACCTGAAGTCGGATGCGAGTCTATCGGAATCGATTCCGACCCAAGGGTGCTGCTTGAGCGTAAGGTCGAAATCAAAATCATGTTCGACCCGTGGTACGGGACAGTCGATGCAATGAAGCATAAGTGACATCGATCCGTTGGTACAGCGAGTTAAGGTCGGGCCTTGAACCTACTTTGACTCGACCCAATCTAGGAGGCGCTGATGCTTTATTGTACCTACTGTGCCTTTCGGTCGATCCTAATGACTCCTGGTCGATGGTAGAAGGTTTCGGAGATGTAAGGCGGATCAAGACTAAGCGACCGCGTAGGGTCATAGCGTGTAAATTTTATATTTAGCTTTAATTCTTGAGTCACCGGCTTCATTAGAGGTTTCATTCTCAACCTTAGGCTTAAGATGATAGGTGAAAATTGTGTCTTGTAGTATAGTTTTGGACACTTTTGCAACATGCCAAGACCGCGTCGGATGAAGAAAGTTGGCACATAGGCTACGTAACAGTTACAACTTTGTACAACATTTCATTTAACAATCGCTTCTTCTGCTCCTTCCACTTCTTGTTTGGCACAATCACTGTCGCTGGTCAAGTCCTGCCTCTACCACCAGTGAGCTTGTCTTTCAGCGACATATTCACGCCTCATACGTCATCGAGTACAAACGTCCTTCTAATTACGTCCACAATATTATCGCCGTGATTGATGGACATAATTATGTTTGATCACTTCCCACAGTTGCCACATAAACTTATACAGCTTCCCAAGTATCTCCTGCTTCAGTGACTTGTTACACTTGTTATAGGGTTTTCGAGGATTATATAGACATGTTCAGCGAGTTGTAGATTGGTTCAGGCATATAATAAACTCTTTCAGCGAGATATAGAATTGTTCGGAAGTAGGCGTTGACATGTTCAGCGATTCTGTAGAGCTGTCATTTGTTTTGTTTACACACTGTGCCGCAGGGTTCCATTTGTCTTTCGTAAAAGTCCTAAAAGTAGCTAATAATCATTCTCCAAGCTGCTTAATACATAAATTAGTTGAAAAAAGGATATTTTTTCGAAAATCGTTTGTTTATCTTCTGATGAGAATGATCCAACTTGCAGTCCAAGGGGTACGAAAGTGACAGCTCTACAGTATAACCGAACATGTCTACACCTACTTCCGAACAATTCTATATCTCGCTGAAAGAGTCTATTATATGCAGTGGCGGATTTTCCTATAAGCGGACTGAGCGGCCGCGGGGGGCCCCGAGCTAAACTTCCACATGTTAGTTCACTTTTATAAGCGATTTATTTTTTGTTATTTATGCACAAATGGACGGAAAACTAAATCATTCTCAAAGTAGTACATTCTAACAAGTAAGTGTGTGGAATGTGTTGATAACGTTTATAGCAATTAAAAGTTGTTACGAACTTTGGAGATAATTTTTGAAGGCCAAAACATATTTTACATACCTTTGCACTCTTCCATATTAAAACAATAAATCCTCTCCTGATCTAGTGAAGGACGAAAAGACTAAAAATACGTGCAGGATAATCATTGTCGGACGCTTGGATTTCAGGCACATTTTATTTATCTGTGAAACAGGAAATCACACAAGTTTTGTATAGTGGCTTTCACTGCTCATGTACATGAATGAGCAAACAAATGTATTGCAAACTCTGCTCTAAAAATACAAAAGTATAAGAAGTAAAATTCAGATTTTTTGTCAGGTTTTCCAGATAAGCCATTATCTAGATATGCCTAGATCTGTACTGAACTTCGGAAAGTCTTGAGTTTTGATAACTACAGTTTATTATTTTATTGTTCATTGATTCATTTCAATATAAAAGACTCTTAGCTTAGTAAAACGACCTTATGCGTTCTTGTGTTGAAAAACTACTACATACAATGAAATGCTTCTTTACACCAAACACTAGTAACACTAGTATAGTTAGTATGTGAATATAGTTCTTATTTTTGCACTACCGGAAACAACGATGATGCACATCCTAAAAATATGCAAAATATGTTAGCTTGATTACACGAAGGCTATAGATGCTATTTGGGCCGGTCTGGACAGTCGTCAAATCGCTTGACGTAACAACATGACCGTCATGGGTTCAAGTCCCGAATAGTCCGTGCCTCCATACGTAGGACTGACTATCCTGCTACGGTAACAAAAAGTCACTGAAAACCAAGCCCACTTCATAAGTGGGTACAGGCAGGCCTTGACCGACAACAGTTGTTATGCCAATGAAGAAAAAGATAGATGCTATTAAAGTAATTAACTAACTGCCATAAAAAACGACAGAAGAAAATTAATCCCTAACGAAATCAGGATGACATGTTTGGTATTCGTAACAAGATATTTAAAAAATGCGATATAATTTTGTGGACTTTTAAGGAAACCAGGGGCCCCAATTATAGCCCCCGCTTAGGGCCCCGAGATGGATAAATCCGCCTCTGCTGCTGGAAACATCGACCGCTACAAGGCACGGTTAGTGATCAATGGATTTTCTCAGCGAAAGGGGGTGGACTACGACGAAACCTACTCGCCAGTGGTACGTCATAGTTCAATGAGATACCTTTTTGCGCTCGCTGCTAGACACAATCTTATGGTAGATCAGATCAAGGTAATGGCATCACCGCTTTTCTCCAAGGTGATCTAGACCAGGAGATATATATGGAGCAACCCCCATGCTTTGAGCAGCATAATAAACGAACAATGGTGTGCCGCTTAAACAAAGCTCTATATGGGCTAAATTAATCAAGCCGGATGTGGAATGTGAAATTAGCCACAGCGCTCAAGAAGCTAGGCTTGAAGCAATCGAAATACGACACGTGTGTCTACTTCAAGATTGACAAAGGCAATATTTTATTTGTTGCAATTTATGATGATGACTTGATGATTTTTTCAAATAACGTGGACATGGAAAATCAATTGAAGGTGCAGTTGAGCAATACGTTCAAAATGAAAGATCTTGGACCAGCAAAAAGTTGTCTAGGGATCCGCATTACGTATTCGGAAGATGGAATAGCGCTGGATCAAGAAGCCTATATTGAAACAGTCTTAGCCAGGTTCAACATGCAAGATTCGAAATCCACGTCCACTCCAATGAACACTGCCATCAAACTTACGTCGAAAATGTCGCCTCAAACGGAAGAAGAGCTGGAACAAATGGCGAATATACCGTATCAAGAAGCCGTAGGATGCCTAATGTATCTTGCTCAATGTACCAGACCTGACATCCTGTTTGCTGTCAACCAGCTGAGCCGGTACAACACCAACCCCGGATCAAGTCGCTGGCAGGCCGTCAAACATTTGATGCGGTATCTCAGAGGGACATCTTCTATGAAGTTGAAGTATTTCTCATCTGGTGATAATAAGATCGTCGGCTATTCAGATGCTGATTGGGCCGCTGACGCAGATGATCGTAAATCAACAAGTGGATATATATTCAAAATCCGAGGAGGAGCGGTTTCTTGGAGTTGCAAACGACAAGCAACTGTGGCGTTATCCACATGTGAGGCAGAGTATGTGGCATTATCTGCAGCTGTACAAGAAGCGTCCTGGTGGCAGGGACTCTTAAGGCAATTTGGTAAGCATGACCCAATCAAGTTGTTTTGTGATAATCAAAGCACAATTGCTAAAAATGGTGGATACACACCAAGAACTAAACATATTGATATTAGACATCATTTTATACGAGATGCGTTGAATCGAGAAATTGTGCAGCTTGATTATTTGAATACCGAAGATCAGGTTGCAGATGGATTAACGAAACCACTACAACGCAACAAATTAGAACGTAACCGGACATTGATGGGTATAACAAAATAATCGGCTTAAGGAGGAGTATTATGAGTTTATAGTATGCCGATATTTTGTATAACGAATAACTTTAATCATAGTAATCTATGATTCACTGTAGTTATAAGTTTCTATCTGAAATAAATTCATTCTGTTCCTTACCATACAATACGCTGGTTGTTTGCACTACTGCCAATAGCATTGATTAAAACATTTTCCGACCCGTATTCGCGTTGCCGAAAATAGGAGCACAGCCTGCTGAAAATAGGAACAAAAACAGTGTTTGCATTTCCATGAATATCTCTAAAAACTGCATTTAAATCGGCAAATAAAAAATAGCACAACATAATACGATATTTTATCGTTCAAAAGAACGTCTTTTTCATGAAAAGTAATAAAAATTGTAAGTGTACGAGCAGTTTTTGTGAAACTACTGCACTAACCTGCCCAATACTGGTACCTTTACCCTACGTCTGAATCGTTTTCAGCTACGTTTGGATCGCACTCAGCTACCTTTTGATTTTCCGGTAGCTCGCGCAAATTTCATTGCGGCATATACTTTATTTAGTGACCGCTCGTCATACCTCACGAGTCTCCTCATAACAGACGATTTTAGAAGCAACAATTTCATATTGCTATATGTTTGAACCCAATTGAGAATATGTGTTAAAACCCATTTTTAAGCAATGAACAGCATTTGACAAATTTGTCGGCTTCTACGCACCAGGACAGATTGCCTCCATTCCAAAGATGGAAGGTGGCTATATCTTGAAAGCCTAAACAGGTCTGAATGACCATGTAGGTCGTTACGCCAAAAAGAAGAAGATTGTGCAGGTTTGTTTGGAAAACTTAGTCAAATAATCAAAAACGTACGAATGGTGATGTAAGCTTCATATAAAAATATACGATACGATTTTACAATTGAATTCATAAATGGTTTAGTTCTTTCCTTGAAAAGCAAATGTGTCCCGCGGTTACCGAATAAACGGTGCGCCAAAACGAGATTTGCGCAAGCTACTGTAAAATCCAAAGGTAGCTGAAAACGATTCAGACGTAGTTGATTGCGATCCATTCTCATGGATTGCGATCCATAGCAACCGGATAAAGATTCAGAGGAAAGTGAGAACAGGTGTAATATTCTGCACAACTCATACATTCACTGTTTTATCTATCTCTTACTCTGCTTCTAGACCCGCGACAATCACGGTTCCCTCTGATTTTGTTCTAAAACTGTTGGTCGTCTAGAAGCAGTGTTACACTATTTTCACAGCAGTGTTACAAATATTCTGCGAGCTCTTTGTGCTAATAAAACTTCTCGGTTTTATAACAAAATCAAGGGCAACCGTTATTGTCACGGGTTTGTGAAATTTTCACAGAAACGCAGCGCTCGCGTTTCGTGACGAAACAATCAAAGTTAACCACACTTTCGTGCTAAAACGTAGACGGTTTAATAGGTGGAAAGTGTCGCCAAAAATTGTCGCGGAAGATTTTTTGGGTCGTCTAGAAGCAATGTTATACTCCTTCTAGACGACCAACTTTTGTACCGTGACAAATTTTCTGCGAGCTCTTTGTGCTAGGGTAACTGTACCAGCACCAGCATTCGGCGGTGTACCTGTTTTCGGGAGGGTAACTAAAACATGTATTTACCCAGAAACGCGTTGAAAATTTGCTCAACACATTTTTTTTAAATAGAGATATTCTCATTTGTTGTTCATATATGAAGTTTCACATTATTTCCTTGCATATTTTTCAAAATATCAAACAAAATGTGAGTCCAACATGTTTTGCGCAGATTTGCTGTCACTCAATAGTTCGGCAGCTTTCATTATTCAGAGAACCAGAACACTTAAACAATGAAAGTGTTGTTTTTTTCTGAAAGATTCTATGGTTGTTGAATTTTTACTAGCCCGCTTGGAATTTTAAAATCACTAAATCAAGTAATTATTCACTTGAAATGCTGCCGAAAATTGAGACACGGTAAATGTTGATTTTTGACAGTTCAATGTGGGCTGCTGCCAAAAGTTGAAACAAAAGCGCTTTTGATTTCGTTGAATATTCATCTAAAACTGGATCAGAAAACTTCAATGCGTACGACACATAAAACGAAATTTCTTGTATCAAATATCACCACTATCACTATAAATAATCCTATAACTCGAGAGAAAAATAATAATTTGTGAGCCAGTCCGAGTCGCCCTCTACAGCCGTCAGGCAGTATCATTTCTCCAATGCCTACTTTGTTTGTAACTCACATCAATGTGACTGTAAAAATAGCAAAATTCCCAAAATGTTCAACATAAAATTAAAAGTTTAAGTACTTTTCAACATCAAACTTCGGAAAGTGAAAGTTTAAATTGTAAAAAAAAAAACATTTTTGTCTTTTGGCATTAATTAAAACATTTTCCGACCCGTATTCGCGTTGCCGAAAATAGGAGCACAGCCTGACGAAAATAGAACCAAAGTGCCGAAAATAGGAACCAATACAGTGTTTGCATTTTCACGAATGTCTCTTAAAAAATACATTTAAATCGGCCAATAAAAATAGCACAACATAATACGATAGTTTTCAGGGTTTCCCACAAAATCAGTTCTCATGATTTTTTGGTGCGTTAAAACGATTTTTTGATCGTATCCCATAGATTTTTGGTTCGTTCCCATAATTTATTGGTATTTTCCGATTGGATATCAAAACAATGAGACCAAAACACTCTGGGAAACGGCCAAGAAATTGTGGAAACGCACAAAAAAAAGCAAAAGCAGTTTTTGTGAAACTATCTCACTAACCTGTCCAATACTGGTACATTTACCCTAGTAAAACTTCTCGGTTTTAGAACAAAATCAAGGGCAACCGTGATTGTCGCGGGTTTGTGAAATTTTCAAAGAAGCGCAGCACTCGCGTTTCGCGAGCAAACAATGGAAGTTAGCCATACTTTGGTGCTAAAACGTAAACGGGTTGACAGACGGAAAGTGTCGCCAAAAATTGGAAGATTTTTTGGGTCGTCTAGAAGCAGTGTTAGGCCCGTGGCATCGCTCATGCGATGCGATTTTATCAGACGAGATAATGGTTTATGGTGCGTAGATATCGATGCGACAAAGGCGGTGGATCGATAGAGCCATTTAGCAGACCAGCGATAACAGATCACTGTGAGTTTTTGTAGCGGAAGAAATTGGTTCATGACGTACAAACGGCAATTCTTTCATCACTGAGAAAACAGATCACTGTGCATTCTCGTACTCGAGAGAGGCTCAAGCCCTAGAATACACTACTGCGCGTAGGACATATCGCGTGAGCACTCGTTGAATCGCCTCAAGTCGCCCAATTGAAGAAGCAGTAGACGGGCTCCAAAATACGCACGAATATTCCAGAGCCGAACGAACGATACTGATGTAGATAGCCTTAATGCACATAGGGCTGCTGATATTTCAAGATATAGGACTAATTTTTTCCAGGAGGTTAGCTAAAAAGTATCCTCTACAACTTGTAAAAATGTTTTTCGATATATGGTCCAAACAACTCTACATGAAGTCTTACGATCGGAAGCTGGGTTAAAATATGAGAAATCCGGTTGAACAATCGCAAATGTTTCGGATATAATTTTGCGTGGACTGAATTACCGATGTGTTTGAATTTCCAAAGTGCAAGCGAAAGTGTATTCATTATGTTGCCCTTGTCACACTGGAAGATAACCTCCGAGTGACTGTTGTGATCGAAAGGGTGTAGGGTTAACACTGACACTTTATTATCATAAAATTTACCTATTTATACCTAAATGGCTACATGCTAATTGTTCTTACTTGCTAAAATGCTGCGTTGACAACATGCCGATCGACCACCGATCGTGCGCGTGCTCGCAGCCAGTGTTGCGAACGGTGATAGTCGTCGACATAAAATTTTACAAAATGATACTTTTTGAAGCATCGCATTCTGGATCCAAGCATTCATTCGACAATCATGGAAAAAAATATCATTTGACACTATGATATTTTTCTGCTGCAATCATTTGACTTTTTGATTTTGCCGTAGCTCAAGTGAACTAGATCTTCATCGAAAATGGGTCCTTTTTCGTGTTTTCGCGTGAATTTCTATACTTCTGTAAGATAACACCATTTTCCTGGTTGACTGAGTGAAAATATCAAGTGGTCTAATGGCTAAGTATCGATAAATGCACGATTAAGCAGTTCTAGAGTCTCATGGAAAATGTCAAATGACATTCATTCTACATTTTTTGCAATCATATCATCGCAAAAGCATTGATTGTTATTGCACAAATGATTGTCGCTTTTGGAAAATCGTGTCATGCTATCCATGAATATCATAATAAAAAAATGATTTTGACACCCGCTTACTGCGAATATCATAAAAAATGTCGACAATTAACAACACTGCTCGCAGCATTGTTTATTATTATTTTATTTATTTATTTTAAGGTTAACGCAGCCAAACCGTCTTCGATCGGTTGATCGACCGGATGGCTACCGCGACCTAGTAAACTAATTATTTTAACCGCCAGCGACATCCCCGCCCCCATAATTCCTGCTAAGGGGTTACAATTTTGTGTCTTTTGTTGTCGTGACATCTATCGGTGGCGGTTTGGGAATCGTTACGGTTTTGTGTTTTCGCATTGCCAGGGAAATAATAATAACGATTAATATAAAGTTGCTGCTTATTGCAATTCCTAAGCCTATCAGTATGAAGCTGATTGCTGTGTTATTTTTTTTTCATTACCTTGCGGAGGGTCTTCTATTATTGGTTCAAAAAACGTACGAAAGACCTCGGTCTTGACTTCGAAGGTCGGGTTAATTTCCCCGTTTGTCGTTTGAATGTTACAGTCTTGCGAAAGAGTGATTATGCCTGCGTATTCATACGGGTTTGTTTTAGTGTTGTTACAATTTATGTAGATCTTGCTTGGATCGGAAATGTAGTATAAAATGCTATTAGGTTTGCTTAATTCATAGAATTCTGTGTACGTCTTTCCTAACCTTTCTGTGTGGCATGATTGATTCGTTTTAGAATGGAAAAATGCTGACGCTACGCAATCTAATTTTCTTTGTATGAATACATCGGTGGAAATGCTGTGGGTTGCATTAATTTTCTCCTGTTTTGTTGGATATAGAAAACTATGTTCATTGATAGCTATTACATCGTGTGTTACATTGAAGATTGTGTTCGTTTTCATATTTGGAATCGGGATGACGTGAATCATTTCGTACTTATCTGCTAATACTATAGTGTTGTGTACTAGTATTATTATCTCATCGTCTAAAATTATCATATTCTTGGATATGCTATCTTGTAAAACGATATATCCTGTAGGCAGTTTTATCATGATTTTGTTTACTATTTTTATCTCATCATCTGGATGAAGGGGTTTGATCTTCATTTCTGTGTACTTGTTTATTATGCCCTGAGTTAACATGTTTGCTGTTGCAATTGTTTCTGATGTAAATTTCGTAAGAACATTCATTTTGTTCTCGCTAAATTGCTTTTCGATTATACTGATCCCTTCATGAATTTGATTGATGCGGTCATCAATCGAATGAGCTAACCTTTCGTGCTGTTGGTTGGTCAGTTTCAAGGAATCGGATATGTGAGACATCTTCTCATTTTCCGAGAGCCTAAACAATGCCAGTTGTTCGTCAATTCTGTCTCCTCCAAAAATAAAATCTTTGAGAATGCCGAAAACTCCGCTGGATCGTTTAGTTCTGGATTTAATAGTTTCAGACATCAACTGTAGAGCGTGGTCACAATTTCCTTTAAGTATTGTTTTAATTTGGAAGAGCTTTGGGTCAGTGACATTAATTTTATCAAAAGCTATGTCTAAATTTTCCTCTATTTTCCTCAGTATTTCTGAGTCTCTTTTTGGGTAGACTCTTGTATGGAGTTTGGTCTCCCATATCCCCCTTTTTAGTACGAGCGTTCTTTGATGATCAAAAAATAATCCTGATTGATTGATCGGTGCAACGGAAAATCCTGTCGCAGCACCCAAAATTGCTAATATTACTATGATTGGTAAGTGTACCATTGTACCGGTCTTATTCTCGTTTGGCGTTTCTTTGCTGGATGTGTCGACAGCTCAGCTGCTCTTTCTTTAACGAAGTTAATATCGACCTTACGTTTCTTACCCCAATTTGAGAAATTTCCCTTTACGTCTAGCCGTGCCAATTTTATTGTTGGTTTTGTAAGTATTGAGTTCCCTACCTTTATGCTAGCGGATCGCGTTTGCCCGTCCTTGCCCACGTTCACACTTATTATTCTACCTTTTATCCAGCGGCCCTTCCGTTGCTCGTCCGGGAACGTCACTATATCTCCAATATATAGAGGTTTAGCTGGGTCTGCCCATTTGCCTCGTTTTGACAGATTTGGAAGATACTCTTTTACCCAACGGTCCCAATAGCGTTGGGTCACGAACTGGGATCTCTTCCAACCGGCTCGAGTAGCCTCAGTTTTTGAGATGTCTATGACGTTAGGCTCGGCTTCGCCTGAACAACCTATCAGAAAATGAGCAGGCGTTAATGGCTCGTCGTCTTCGCGGTCGAGGGGTATATGAGTTAAAGGTCTATTATTCGTAATGAACTCTATTTCCGTTAGTATAGATCTTAGTTCATCTTCCTTATAGCTTTCTTCAATTGGGAGCAAGCTTTTGATTCCCCCTGCGAGTCGCTCCCAAGCGCCGCCAAAGTGTGGCGCACCTGGTGGATTGAATGTCCATTCGATACCGTCTGAGGCGCACCTTTCCTTCAATCTTTTCATTTCATTGCTGGCCCCGACAAAATTTGTGCCATTGTCACTATACAGATGACTGATTTTTCCCCTTCGATGTTGCATATTTTTAAGACATATTAGAAATGACCCAGTGCTTAAGTCCGTTGCTATTTCAATGTGTACTGCACGCGTGGTCAAGCACGTGAACAACACGCCCCAGCGTTTTTCTGTTCTTCTTCCGATTGTTATTAATAAGGGGCCGAAATAGTCGACACCAGAGTGAGTGAATGGTTTTACGTATGGGGTTGTTCTACATTTTGGCAACGGGGCCATCATTGGGGGGTTTGGCTTGGCAAGCATATTTTTGGAATATTGGCAATTGTTGACTACGCGTTTTAGGGTAGCCCTTAAATCTACCACCCAAAACCTTTGCCTTACGGCTGCTAGTACTGATTCTGTTTTTTGTGGTGATATCTTTGGTGATAGTTACTTAGAATCAGACTAGTTATATGATGCCCTTTTGGTAGAATTATAGGGATTTTGGTATCATATTGTAAAAATTTAACGTTCTCTAGCCTTCCTTTAGATTTTCATCAAGAACGGGGTTTAACCCGCGTATGGCGCTGTTATTGTTTACGGGATTTTTTTGGGTGAGATTTGTGATCTCTTGTCCAAACCTTTCCCACTGTGCCTTTTTAATTAGCAGTCTTTCTGCTTTATCTAAGATAGTTTTGTCAATTGTTTTAGAGAATTGCGATGAATTTTTCTTTACCCTTAACCATTCTAAATATTTTAGCATGACTGCCACTGATCTTTTTAGCCTAGCCCAATCCGAGCACCATTCAATATTTATGATGTTCCTATCCAATTTTTCGTCCTTTCTTATGGCATGTACGGGTCTGAGTTCTTCAGTGGTTGTCAACACTGATGGGTTAATCTCTCTTTCCCACAGGAATTGAGGACCCTTTAACCATTTTGAAGGTCCATGATAGATTTTGGTTGCCTCGTCGGCTGGATTTTCTGCGGATGCTACCCAGTTCCATTGAGAAGGTGAATTTACTTCTAAAATTTCTCCTACTCGTACTGCAACAAATTGCTTATAATCGCGGGGTTCTGAGTTTAGCCACGCAAGGACCGTCTTGGAGTCGGTCCAAAAAAATTCTTTGGAAACTTGTAACCTTAGCTCCTTCTTTATTGTTTCGCTAAGTCTTGTCCCTAGCACTGCTCCTTGTAGTTCTAGTCTGGGGATTGAAAGCGGTTTTGTGGGAGCAACTCTTGTTTTCGCTGCAACTATAGCTACGTTAACACCGTCGGCATATATTGTTCGTAGGTATGCCACGGCCGCGAAAGCTTGTTCTGAAGCGTCCACGAAGACGTGTAGCTTCCTTGTTAGACATTGTTCCTCTAATGCATAGCATCTTGGGATTGCAACGGCACTGGCATTACTTAATTTTTTCATCCATTGGTCCCATTGTGTTTTTATTTTTGGGGGAACTTTTTCATCCCAATTCAGCCCTGTTTTCCATAGAGACTGCATCATTATCTTCCCTTCAATCAGATAGTTGCTTATCAGGCCTAGTGGGTCGTATATTTTCATTATGTACGAGAGCATGTCTCTCTTATTCCAATGATCTTTAAATTCGTCTTTAATTTTGTATCTAAAAACATCGTTGTGGGTATCCCAGTACAAACCCAAAACCTTTTCAAAGGTATGTTCCTTATCTGAGATTTGTAGTAGGTCTTTAGATGACCTACGCTCCTCCGGTAGAGAATTTATTACCTCTCTTGAATTTGAGAAGTAATTTCTCATAAAAAAATGGGCTCTGTCATGTATTTGGTTGATTTTGTGGATCGTTTTCAAAGCTATTTCGACCGAAGGGAAACTATCTAAATAGTCGTCTACGTAATGGTTATTTATTATGGCCTTCACCGCTCCTGGGTGTTGTTCCTTGTATTTCAATGCGTTTTGATTTTTTACATATTGAGCGCATGCAGGAGAGCAGGTGGCGCCGAAGGTCATTACCTCCATTGTGAATACTTGTGGAGGGTCAGCGGGCGTGTCTCTAAACAAGAACCTTTGGGCACACTGATCCTCTTTTCGTATCTTGACCTGATGGAACATTTCTTTGATGTCCCCTGAAACTCCGATAGTATGTTCTCTGAATCGTGTTATTACGCCAAACAAGGACGTTGTGGCATCAGGTCCTGACAAGAGCATAGAATTTAAGGATATTCCTTGGTTCTTTGCCGCTGCATCGAACACTAGCCTCGGTTTTGGGTCTAGTTTGTTCTGATTTACCACAGAAAAATGTGGAATATAATTTATTTTAGGATTCGTACTTAGAAGCTCGTATGGTGTTATTACACGAGCGTACCCCTTTTCTAAATATTCTCTGATCTTGGCGTGATACCATCCTTTGAGTTCGCTATCCTTCTCCATCTTTCTCTCTTGAGTTTTTAGTCTTCTTAAAGCCTGTTCGTAACTATTCGGGAGTACGACGTTGGCGTCCTTCCAAAGAAGACCAATCTCGTATTGTCCATTGCTGTAGCGTAGCGTTTCTTGCATAATGCCTAACGCTAACTCGTCTTTCTTTGGAACCAGGGATTTTTGGGTAACCTTTACCCCAAATTCCTCGGTGGAAAAATATTCCTTCATCATTTGTCTTAATGATTTTTCGTCTTCTTCCTGTTTCTCGATCATGGTAAACAGGTTGCATTCTCTATCCCTTTTATCATGTCCACCGAACAGTACCCAGCCTAACCGAGTGTGGTGTGCGATTGGCTCGTCCGGTTCGCCTTCACGAGGTGAAGTTCCTCTGGTAATGTACGCATGAAGTAAACCTAAGAGAATAGTGGGGGTTGCGTTTGTATAACTGTCAATTCCCACATCGCACAAATGGCTGTAGTTATCTGCTAACTGTTGTGCATCTATTGATTGTGTGGGCAGATCGAGATGCTTCACCGAGCGTACGTTGCTTACATCATAAGTTTTCCCTTGTTTTCCCCTAATTTGAATGGCAATGGACTGGCTTTCGTTTTCATCTTGGACCTCACCGTTTGTCCAGCTAAGAGTGAGAGGTTTGTTTGGGCCTTCCGCCTTTAAGAGATTTTTTACATCTTCAAGTATAAGACTTGTAGATGACCCTGGATCTATAAAGGCAAATGTATTTACTTCTACTTCGCCGTTTTTCAGAGTAACAGGAACGATCTGGTAAAAGAGTTATTTGTTGCTTGAGTGATAATTGACTCTTCTAGCTTGATCATAATTTTTCGGAACTGTTTGTGCGTGGAGGATAGAGTGATGTTTCTCTCTACATCCATAGACATTGCACTGTGGTGGAAATTTGCAATTGTAGGAGGTATGGTTCGTTAATCTGCAACAATTAGTGCATATTCCCTTACCTGTTAAAATAGCCCATCTTTGTTCTGCAGAGTTTGCCAGTAACGTTCTGCACTCGGTGGTTTTGTGCTGTTTATTACAATTTAGACATTTGTCCTTAAACTGTTGTCTGTTTGCTGTTTGGATGGGGCTCATTTTAGCAGACTTTTTAGAACCAAGATCTCTTGATTCTAATAGTATGGCCAACTCTTCTGTGGGTTTGAGCCATTCAGCTAAGTCGGTTAGTGTTAAGGTTGCACAGCAAGATTTTTCTATTAGCCAGTTATTTCGTAGGCTTGAGGGAAGTTTTGAGACTAGGTCTCTTAGGAGTCGCTGGTCATTTAAATATTCCTCTCTGTTCAGCAAGGTCATATTTCTAATCAAATTATTTAAGGCATTCGTGAAGTCAATGAACGTACTAGGAGTTTCAAGCGTAGGTTCCTTAGCGTTTGTTAAATCTGCAAGAAGAGCGTCGTAAATGACGTCAGGGTTCCCATATTTTTTCCAGTCTATCCATTATGTTATCCAAATTGTTTTGATCGTGCATTAAAGAGCTGACGGCTTTTAGCGCGTCTCCCCTCAGGTGCTTTTGAAGCCTATTCAGGTTCTCCAAGCGCGTGAATCCAGCTGTTTGGGCTGTTTCGTAAAAAATCGATCGAAATTTTGGCCACTATTTCTGAACACCATCAAAATTTGGTAATACCAGTAGTGAATTTTTTTAGGTGTTCATAGCCATCACCATTTTGTTCAAGGTAGCGGTTAGTATCCCCATCTCACTTGAAGGTTGAACAATTGTGACTCGTGGGGGTGCAGTTGGTGTAGTAGGAGACTCATCCAACCTGCTTTTGCTCAAACTTTCGATCCGTTTTTTTATCTCTGTTAATTGTCTTTCTAGTTCGGGGCTATCATTTCTTGGCTGGTCTAAATTTGTTTCTATCCTTTTCTCGGGTACGTTTGTAGCGGTAGCAATTTGAGATATTGCCTGGGTGGCTTGTTCTGAGGGTTCATTTAAATTGTGTCCATCTTTGGCCATATGCTGATCCGTGCTGGAAAGTGCGACGAGCTTTTGTCCTTCGTGGTTCTCTAGTATCTCTAAATTCCTCTCCTTAATAGGAGTCGGTTGGGATATTTCCTTAGTGGTTTGTCCCAAAGGCTCAATCAAACTGTTGACCGTGTGCTGACTCGTGCTAGAAAGTGGAGCCAGCTGTAGGTCTTTATGAATTTCTTCTGCTACTGAATCCTTTTCGATAAGCTCTTTCAGATGCCAAGTGAGATTCTTAATTTCGGCATCTCTTTCGTCTACTAATTTTTTGAATTGTTCCTTCTCAGTTGATATCTGTTCTACTCGCGTTTCGGCATTCTTTTGTTCCTCCTGTATTTTTTCTACGCGTTGCAAGAGCTTCTTTTTTCCTCCTATATCTCTGCTAATTTTTTCTCAAGTAGATTATTTTCGTTAGTAAGCCTTTCTGCTTCCTCTTGAATTGATTTAATCTCTGCTTCTTTTTTCCCGAATAATGTTTCACACTTTGGGCATGTAAACTCTTCCGGGATTGTCTTTAATTTTAAGCATTCCTTATGGAAATACCTATCACAAATATAACAACCGATGAGTTTTCCCCACTCATTCTTTCGTGTACATAACCAGCAGTTACCGTTCGGATTAATCTTATATTTATATTCCATGACTCACCTCGGTATCTGCTGATGCAGAATACTGCCGCTGCGCTGGATCAAGTTCGCCCTAGGTGCGATGGGTTCGCTTTTGTTGCTGCCGGCAATCGTCACGCCGGGGAGGTCGTCGCGGGGTGGAGAGTGGTGTTCTGCTGGGTGTAGCTGGTGATCGGTTAGGTCTTGTTCGTCTTCTGGTGCTCGACTTAAGCCGCTGGTGAGTGCTGCTGGACTCTGTTGTTTTGGACTTTGGCCGGTCGGTGATCAGCTGGTTCAAGGTCGCCTTTGGTGTCGTGGTTCGATGTCTTCACTTCGATGCAAATGGGTGATCCCTTTGGTCGCGGGAGTCACGGGAGCTCGTCGTCTGATGGTTGCGAGAGGGTGGCTTCTTCTTCAGCTGAATTCCACGGAACTCGTCTCCTGGTGCAGGAGGGTGACCTCTTCCGATGATGAGTGCCACGGAGCCCGTCTTTGTTGGTTGCGAGAGGGTGGCTATTCTTCCACGGAACTCGTCTTTTGGTTGCGAGAGGGTGCCTATTCTTGCACGGAACTCGTCTTTGTTGGTTGCGAGAGGGTGGCTATGCTTCCACGGAACTCGTCTTTTGGTGTTGCGAGAGGGTGGCTATTCTTCCACGGAACTCGTCTTTTGGTGTTGCGAGAGGGTGCCTATTCTTGCACGGAACTCGTCTTTGTTGGTTGCGAGAGGGTGCCTTTGTACCACGGAACTCGTCTTTGTAGGTTGCGAGCAGGTGGCTATGCTTCCACGGAACTCGTCTTTTGGTGTTGCGAGAGGGTGGCTATTCTTCCACGGAACTCGTCTTTTGGTGTTGCGAGAGGGTGCCTATTCTTGCACGGAACTCGTCTTTGTTGGTTGCGAGAGGGTGGCTATTGTACCACGGAACTCGTCTTTGTAGGTTGCGAGCAGGTGGCTATGTTTCCACGTAACTCGTCTTCTTCTGCTTGCGAGAGGGTGGCTATTCTTCCACGGAACTCGTCTTTTGGTGTTGCGAGAGGGTGGCTATTCTTCCACGGAACTCGTCTTTTTGGCTGTGATTGTCACACTCGAGGCTGACCTCGGAGTAACACTGGCTGGTGAATGCTAGCCTTTATTTCACACACGGAGCTTAACTCCGGAGTGAAATTTCCCTTTGATCTATTCCTCTCTGGAGCCACCAAATTGTCACACTGGAAGATAACCTCCGAGTGACTGTTGTGATCGAAAGGGTGTAGGGTTAACACTGACGCTTTATTACCATAAAATTTACCTATTTATACCTAAATGGTTACATGCTAATTGTTCTTACTTGCTAAAATGCTGCGTTGACAACATGCCGATCGACCACCGATCGTGCGCGTGCTCGCAGCATTGTTTATTATTATTTTATTTATTTATTTTAAGGCTAACGCAGCCAAACCGTCTTCGATCGGTTGATCGACCGGATGGCTACCGCGACCTAGCAAACTAATTATTTTAACCGCCAGCGACAGCCCTATTTATAATTTTTCTATGATTGCCACTCACACGAGTGACAACTCACCTGCTACTCATCATTTTATTCCGTACTCATTATCACTTATCACTCATTATCACCCTCTACGTTACGCTAGCGTTACGCGTAACGCCAGTTTATCACGAACCCAAGCAGCATTTTTTTGAACGCCTGTTTTAACCGTCGTGTTTGAGCAAATTGATTGATAATAGTGTCTAATAATCGAAACCTAATAATGTTCAGCAATCGTTCATCACGATTAGATTCATTGATTATTCATTAAAATAAAAAAATAATTATATGACTATTACCTTACTATATTTGACATTCATTAATGTTTTTTACTTTAAGAATTAGTGTTTAAACAATTAAAATATTAAAATGCTTACACATTGATTAGCCCACGATTGATGTAAAACTATGATATTGAAATTATAATCAATATGCAAATTTATTTTTTAACCTAATTCATCACCCTTACAGTGGCCGGCAAAATAAAGTGCACACTACATACATTATTATATTTTTTACATTTTTTCTGTGAAAAATGAAGTTATTGTACTGCTTTATTTTTTGAAATATTGTTCGTGATATGCTTAAGAATGCGCAGTACCATAGCATGACAAAAATGAGAAGTTTGGTTCAAGAAAACATATTTTTTTCCAAAATTGATCAAAATCACTGTGCCAAAATAAAGTGCCCGTTTTATTCATTCCACATAAAATATTTTTCTGAACAAATATAATATCAAAATTATAATTTATATGCGATCCACTGGCATTCTTTACATGTTCGAGGATCTTTGGCGTGTTTTTTTTTTTTAATTTTTAAAGGTTTATCTAGTTCTGCATCTAGTTTTTGCATCTGGTTCTTCGCGAGCGTTATCCAGAGCTTTAAATTTAAATTTATTTCTTGTTACAACAGTTGTATCCACCTTTGCACCTAGAATCTGCCACAAATTCTCGATGGCACTAAGATTTAGACTAAATGGAGAACATGCAAGGTGTTTTATACAATACGAGTTGAGAAATGTTTTTGTATTGATTGTGTGTGTTGAGATACAGGCTTATGTAGGAACATGTTTTTAGTTTTCAAAACCCATTTTTTAAAACAAATATCCCAAAGTATTGATGAAGGATGTTAAAATAGGCATCAGCCATAGTTGTACTTTCGATTCACACCAGTTTTCCCGCTAATTCTAAAGATAAATACCCCCTAGCTATCACATTGGCATTTTCTTAATTTACTGTCCGTTAGATGTGGCGTCCTTCCAGCTCCTCGCCCGATCTACAGCAAGACTCGTAAAGCTAATTGGCTTTGATATGATCAAGAACATGCAAATATATCGTTAGATTGTTGAAAAACAGGTATTTGGACAGATAAGTCCTAACTAGAACTGATGTTCAAAAATAACTAGACGCGATTCAAAAAACCAATATGTATGAAGGGTTCAATGTGATGACCAGGGTGGGATTTTATATACGAGAAGTGGGGAGCATGGTATGAATCGATGGCATAATGAGAGCTGATACATATATAAGCATCCTGTGTGAATTAATCTGTTTTCTGTGAAAAATACGGAGTTAGTAAATAAATTAATGTTCCATTAGGAAGACGTATTAAGCTATACATTAATATTTTTTTTATTTATTTTTTTCAATTGAATCGAATAAAACTTCTTTAATGGCTCCCACTTAGTCTCAATTTTAATCCTATGGAGATTTCGTTTGCAAATTTTGATGCAAATGTGGTAAGATTGACGTGATTAGTAAAAACAAAATATGTTAAAGATCTGAAATACTCTTAGGAAGAACCAACGCCAAATATGTGCAAATAGATATAAAATAAATTATGTCAAAGGTCCTCAAACATGTAAAGAATGACAGAGGATTGCGTATGAATTATAATTTTGATATTATATTTGTTCAGAAAAATATTTTATGTGGAATGAATAAAACGGGCACTTTATTTTGGCACAGTGATTTTGATCAATTTTGGAAAAAATATGTTTTCTTGAACCAAACTTCTCATTTTTGTCATGCTATGGTACTGCGCATTCTTAAGCATATCACGAACAATGTTTTGAAAAATAAAGCAGAACAATAACTTCATTTTTCACAGAAAAAATGTAAAAAATGTAAAATTGTATGAAGTGGCCACTGTATAATAGTGTCTTTAAAATAAATGTTATTATGATTTAAAATGGTCCGAAACGTAGATTTCATAGATAATAAATACATTTCATATATTTAACTTAACTAAATATATTTTACATATTGTTTTATATTCTACTCTTTGGAAATTTTGTACCAATTAAAAGCTTCAAGAGTTTGTTAGAACTTTTTTTTGACTATTTTTCATAAACCATTATTTGTGTTTCAGAATTAAATTTCCTGGATATTGGTTAATCTTAAAACATAAAACTATTATTTTCATCGCAGTTTTAGATATTTTTTATTTAAATAATAGACTCTGGCCGGTCGCGTGGATGACAAAACTTACCAGCTACGATTCACTACCTTATTATATTTCTTGCAGATATTCGGTTGTCCAATGTTTCCCGTCGCGTTGCTCAAGCGATTGCCAGCTCTGCTATTCGTCTAACGTGTATGGTTTCAGTCGGGTGTAGTCGGAAACAGGAACAACATGCATAGAAGAGCCGATCAGGAAGTGCGCCGGCGTAAGCGCTGCAAAATAACTGGAGTCATCCGTCATTGGCAACAAAGGACGCGAGTTCATTGCCGCTTCTATTTGCTGCAGAATGTTGCTGTATCTTTTGTAAGACAGCCTCGAACTGCCTAGCTGCCAGTAGAGATGACGTTTGGCCGTCTTAACTGCTGCTTCCCACAATCCATCAAAATTTGGGGCCTTATAAATAGGTAAAGTGCCAAGTTATACCCCTGTCCGAACAGTTGGATGCGATGACGTTTTGTTGCTGTTCGTTCTGTAACATCATATATAAATTTTCGTTAACGCTGACGCTCGATGTCACACTTTGCGTTACGCTGTTTCTATCTCGCCCGTTCTGCCTTCGCTGCCGTATAACACCATCACGCTCGCACGACCGCACTACGAATACCCCTACCATCGTGAGCACGACCAACGCTGCAGGGGTGCTCAACCGTTTCCTCGCTTTCCGAACTCGACCGAGCAGTGCGCACACTATCGACTCGCCCTTGCGAGCCCCTGCCAGCGCATGCGCGTACGAGCGAGCGAGCGAGCGAGCGAACGATCGAGTTGGCTACGCGATATGATATATTTTTTGACAAAACGAATATCGTTTATTAATACGGTTATAGGTTTCGTACCCGCGTTTCGAGTGCGATTTACACTTTTTTAAGTTGATTTCCAGTGTTTTTAGTTTAGTTTGAGTATTAGGTTAATTTCTTTAGGTGCGCATGGTGAAGTATAGTGTAGTGTAGTTTAGAAAAGTGTTGTGTATTGTAGTGTAGTTTAGTACGCAGGGCAGTGTAGATTTAGTGTAAGGAGATTATTTTCGTAACGTACGTTTCGTGTACGTTTTGTGGTTCAATTTGTTGTTCCTGCGTGGAACGTGTGTTCCTGTGTTCCTGTGTTCCTGTGTTTCTGTGTTCCGGCGTTTTCTTGCAATTCTGTTTTTGCTACGATATGGAGCATAATGAGGAAAGTGTGGGCAACGGTTGCCCTATGATTGACATCATGTCAGGTATAATATTTCCTACTTTCTTTTATTCACAGCACTTATCTAAAATTCTTTTTTTTTTGTTTTACAATTTTCAACAGCCCCAGTTACAGAACCCTATCCACAAACCATGCAGCCCTCCGTAAGTGATATAGTCTCACAGAATCTCACTCCACCGGAAGAAACTCCGAACGAAAAGAAAGCAAGGCTTCAAAGGAAGCGACAGGCGTTGTACAGGGCCAAGAAGCGCCTCCCGGGTGCAGCTCCTACGCTGGCAGCTGTACAGGACGACCAACAGGCTGTACCTTCAACTTTGGCGGGTCATCCTTATCAGCAGCTTCTGCAATCCTGCAACAACAACAACGAAGGAATACAGACGACGAATTGCTCAATGAAATCGCTGGACGATACTCCACCCCACCGGATGAAACACCACCCGAGAAGAAGGCAAGGCTCGCCAGAAAGCGACAAGCGCTGTACAGGGCCAAGAAGCGCCTCGCGGGAGCAGCTCCTACGGTGGCAGCTGTACAGGACGACCAACAGGCTGTACCGTCTACTTCGGCCGGGACATCCTTATCAGGAGCTCCAGCAATCTTGCAACAACAACAACTACGAAGGAATATTGACGATGATTTGCTCAATGAAATCGCTGGACGGTACTCCACCCCACCGGATGAAACACCACCCGAGAAGAAGGCAAGGCTCGCCAGAAAGCGACAGGCACTGTACAATGCCAGGAAGCGCATGGTGCAAACTCCGAATGTCGCAACTGTGGTCAACCGCGCCCCAGCACCAGCATCAGCACCAGTACCAGCACCAGCACCAGCACCAACACCAGCATTGGTAGACCCAACTGCAGCAGTTGCTATCCGAGTGCCAATACATCAGCAGCTACAAACATACGTGCGCCATCTTCGCGACCATGAAGCAGATCAGCAGCGACAATTCATAGCCCGGCGTCGTATGACCGGCCATCTGAGAGTAGCACATGGGAACCATGAGTCGTACAGTTGTCCCTCGCTTCATACGCTTGCACCACGCGTGCCGTGCAATTTCTGTTCCGCTCTCAAGTGGCCTGGAGAGCCGCCCAGTGTGTGCTGCAACAGTGGACAAGTTGTGCTTCCACCGTTTCCCGAACCGCCAGCAGAGTTGCGCCAACTATTTGACGTGCCGCAATTTCTGCTCAACATCCGGCGATACAATAATGCGTTTACCTTCACCTCTATCGGTGCCTCAATACGAGGAAATGACCCAGTACGCCAGGATCTACGAGTCGGTCACGGTGGAATTTACAACTATCGCATACAAGGTGCGCTTTGCCATCGAATCGGTTCGCTCGCTGTGCTTCCAGGACGTCCACCATGCTACGCACAGCTGTACTTTTATGATTCAAGCTCGGAGGG
Source organism: Anopheles merus (assembly GCF_017562075.2). NCBI lineage: Eukaryota > Metazoa > Arthropoda > Insecta > Diptera > Culicidae > Anopheles > Anopheles merus. The sequence goes on from NC_054082.1 coordinate 58,471,829, forward strand.
TCAGTACGACGAAATGCTGAACGCTCGCGTATACCAGGCATCGATCAACGGCGTTACAATGCACCGACTGCAGATGAAGTTGGTGGCGTGTTCGTGTGCGATGATACTACCGGAGCCACGGAACATACACGCGATATTGTGCTGCAGCATCGTGCCACAGGATACTTGCAGCCTGTGTTTGATACCAACCAGTTGGCAGATGCACTCCAATACCCGATTCTGTTTCCGCGGGGTGAAACCGGTTGGACTTACGGTATGCCAAAGGTACAGCGCCGAACCAGACAGCAGCAACAACCAAGCAGACCAACAAGTTCGAGCAACGGAGCGGCGCACATAGATGAAAATGATGATGCTGCTGAGGATCCTAATCCTGAGTTGGATGGAGCAGAGCGTTCAGCAAATCAAATAACGCCACGCGAATATGCCGCATATCGCATAGCCTGGCGGGAAAACGCTCAAACGCTTATGCATCGTGCCGGACGATTGTTTCAGCAGTACTGTGTAGACCAGTACTGTAAGATAGAGATGCAGCGGTTGAAATATTTGCGAGAGCACCAGGCACAACTTCGCACTGAGGCGTACACGGGCTTTATGGATCTTGCCGGCGCTGAAGGTACCATCGCGGATCTTCATCCCGATAATTTGCCTAATGTGGCTGTGGAAATCCCTGTAGTGCAAGAACCACCTGTTGCACCCCGTCGTTCCATCATCGATCCGCCCTCGAACCTGTCGCGTACGGGCACGCGTGTTATTCTCGGACCATCATTTGTCGGTAGCAATCGATATATGCGAGCGCAATATCAAGACGCAATGGCTATTGTTCGAGCTTTGGGTAAACCGGACCTGTTTATCACCGTCACGTGCAATCCGAAGTGGCCGGAAATCACACAGTGCCTACTTCCACGTCAGCAGGCCCGGATCGACCCGATGTTATCGTACGTGTCTTTCGGTTAAAGCTGAAAGCCATACTGAATGACCTGCAATGCCTGCAACCAAAACGATCACGTAAACGACGGGACAATCAATTGAACTTCCATGCTGGAAGGTGGAGCTTTACTTCATGCACCACGTTCCATGCGCACCTGACTTTGACTGAACACCCCACATTTCCAGGCTCTCCAGCAATCTTTCCTTGGAATGCCATGAGGCTTTCAATTTCCACGAGGAACGAGGTGGCATGCTCCAGTTGTTTCTGTGCAGCCTGGAGTTTCCGTGCGTAGCACTGTAACCGGGCCTCTTAAGCTAGTCCCTATTATAAAATTCTAGTAAAGGCTGATCAGCGTTACTTTCCAGCGGTAGCTTGGATGTTTTTTGCTTAGTTTACATCCATACAATGGCAATCACATCGACTATAGAAAACGCAACGCCGTCTTAGTTGTTAGTGTTTTAAAAGATATGGAGAAGAATGATACAAATTACAGTCAGAATTTAATAATTGAACGTTTTTCCGTGGTCTTTTGAAATTTTGCTATACATGGGAATAATTTTTGGTATAAGCCTAGTTAAAGATTGTCTTCTACGACATGTAAGTAATTTTTTTTCCAATATTGGCCAAAAGAACTGGATCTGCATGCATGAATACATAGCGAAAACATTCATACGAAAAAGTAACTGAAACAAATAACATTCTTACCTTAGTACCACTTAGCCGGATAGTCAATCCTTGCTTAGGGCGACGGTCCATGGGATGGTCATGTTGTTAAGATGTCCGAGGTGACGATAGTACCGCGGGATCCCTCGATTCAACAAGAAATAAAAATAGGAAAACTGGACTGGATGGTGCCATTAGTGAGTCACTTACAGGTACTATTCACGTTCCGAAATATAAAAGGGAGCAGTATCAGGGCTCGGAATCAGGATCTGTCCCATGACTGATATGGAATCTTAATCAGTTCAACGATCAGTATGGGGTTCAGTTCCAGTACCGAAAGGTATATGTTGCAGGATCTGCATGGGATCAGGATCAGTTCCAGGACCGTTATGGGTTCAGTGTAAGTTCTGGTGTGGGTTCGGGATCAATTCCAAGGCCGTTACGGTTTTTGGAGCCGTTATGCCGGTATATATACAATTTAAGTACCGGTAGGGTAAATGTATTAATAGTGGTGCAATTTGTAGAGGTATAAATAGTCTTTTTTTTATTTAACGTGGAGTGAGCGTATTCCATCCCCCTCCCCAACTTACCCAACCCTGCTGATACTCTGTGGTGCGTATTACTTCTTGCGGAGTCGGGTGTGCACCCTGGTTGACGACGCACATGTGCTGCAGCGATCTGGTCTGATGTTGCTGCTTTCCGTTGTACAACGCGGTCCCTGCGTTCCTATCGCCCACACTTCGGGTGGGCAATGGGTGGTCTGCATCGTTGGTCACGTAAGGCAGCTCTCCTGAAACGAAAATTTGATAGAGAAAAAAAGAAAGAAGAACATAGGAGAGAAAGAGATAGTTAAAGTCTGAAAGTAGAAGGAGAGAAGAGAAAAAGGAAGCTTAAAAGAAACGAAAAGAAATAAAATGAAAGATTAGATACTTTCCAGCGTACGGTGGCCCTTGCGGCGCGGGTTGTTGCCGTGCCGCAGGGCCTGAAGTTCCGCCATTTGCGTCCATTGGCGTTGATGGACGCTCAACATCCCATCTCGCTTGGAGAGTGGAGACGATTGTCCTGGCGGCGGCGCGGATGGCCTCCCACGTATCGCTGCGGGCGCACATTTCCAAGACAATGTTGTCCATTGTTACTCGGGAATGGCACCGCTGCGGCATCTCATACCGGACCCGATCGAACCGTGGACAGTGGAACTGCACGTGTTCTACGTCCTCCACGGCGTCCCCGCACCCGTGGCAGTTGGGCGAGCCATCCAGGATGCCTTTCTCGACGAAATAGGAGCGCAATAACCCGTGTCCCGTGAGAAGTTGGGTGAGGAAAAAGTCGGCTTCCCTATGCTTGCAGCCGACCCAGAGATTAATGTCTGGGATCAGCCGTCTTCAATCATGGTGCTCCTGGTTGCCCTGCACCCGTTGTCCACTGATCCTGCCAGCGCCTCAACGTCTTCTCCCGTTACCGCTTCCGTATGTCCGATTGAACACAACACCTTTTCGTGGTGGCAGCGGATATCCTCCTGCATGACGAGGACTAATACGGTGGTTTTGGCGGGGTATACATGTGCTTTAATAGATTGAAAGTGTTACATATTAATATACACATATTAATACATATACATATACATACATATTAATATTTTAACACATATGTTTTATTTTTGCTATCACAAGCATTTTTACCATCTTTTTTTATAAAAATGTTTATTTAAAACAACTTAAAATCTAGTACAACAATTGAAAATTGGGATACACGTAAGGAAGACGTACGGGTTTTATAAATAACATTTAAGGATCTCTTCATCAATCGCCGCATTGTTGTTTCCAACAATGTGGATGATGTAATTTGCAAAGAAACGTAGGATGGGAATCCTCTTACGTATACTAATGTGACTTAAAATAGGCAAGAGGAGGGATGGGAAGATTAGGTTGTGGTTTGGTTTGCATTATTATGCTCCAAGCACTAGATACCCTTGAACACAGGGCAAATCTCTGCTCCAGAGTCTATCCGGGAGCAGAATGAGCAGGCTGAGGAAGCAAACCATCAAACATAACAAATTTACGAAAAAAAGTATATTTTATGGCGACTTCGTTGCCCTTATAGTGGTGGTATGGTTCCTATAGTCGTCGTATTGTGTTACTATAGTGTTGGTAAACAAAGATACCTCAAAAACTGTGTATAACATACATGGAACTTAATTTTGAAACTGTTTTCTTATAAATAGTATGAACCATATCCATGTATAACTATAAGTGCCTATTTTGTGTCTCTAAAATGGTACTTTGGTAATAAACGCAAAAAATGCGAAAATATGTTCCAAAGGCAATGAGTTTTAGTAAACCAATAACATTTCATGAAAGCTATGTTAAAACAATAATTATTGCGTTGTTATGTGGTCATGTAAATGTTGTCATTTAAAGATGTTGGCACATTTTACAAAATATGGGGTTTTTCTGTCACTTCAATGGAATGGCGCAATTTAACTTTTATAGCTTTTTTAAAAGACCAGACAACATTCAACAATGACATAAATAACTTAATTGCTCTTAAATTAACGTATAGAGCGCATTTTAGAGCCATTACCATACCACCACTATTGGTACTACATCACTATAGTCACGTTCATCCTAAAGGGTCAAGATATATTTCAGATTCGTTATAGGAATGAGATCAACTTCACAACTGGAATGGATCAGGATCAGTTAAAGGAATGGAATCGATTCCAGCTCCAGAATAAGTTGTATAGAATTTCAGGTTCAACATGCGTTCGGGAGTAATGCATCGCTTCTTAATGCATAACTTGGAATTAAAAACCACATGGAATTTGTCTTTTAAGTAAAGTGTAACACAAATGTGAACCTTTATTTCACTTTCAATTCCGCGACGATACACACCGTAAGCCGAGCCAGAACCTTCTGCCTTGCTCTGGCCGATCGCGGCTTTTTATATCCTCCTTGACCCTTGCGTGAAAGAAAAGAAATGTTCTCATCCTTATTCCTAACGAAAGTTACAGAACCGTTCCCTGTCTCTAAATCTCGAAACCCGTTCACGTTCTCTACATAAGAAATCCGTTGCATGCAGGTTATTATGCACCACAGAAATTATCTTGCATAACCCTGTAACCGGTCCAAATTGACTAATATTAAATAATTCATTAAGTTCCTGTGCCGCACCTTCAAAGTTTTTTTTCCGTTATCATGGTGATTTTCGCCAGGATGTGAAGCGATGTAATGCGGCGATGGAGCCTGCCGTGGTGAAATCGCCCACCAACTCCAAATGCACTGCCTTGGTTGAAAAGCACACAAACACACACACAAGTAACATTTAGCGGCAGCGGCTCTCTTGTGTGCTGGTTTCAGATACAGTGGACCGGTATAATCCACTCCAGCTATGGAAAACGGCCGGCTCGGGGTGATGCGTTCATACAGGAGTTGACCAGTTTGTTATTGTGTCAGCTGCGGATCCTGGCGTATGCAACGAAAGCAATTCCTCAATATGTTTAGCCGACGTCCATCGAGTGGCCAATATTCCTCACGTATCCGGGAATGCTAGGATGCGTAGGATGGAATGCTTGAACTGGTAGCTGTGCATGTTTCAAACGGCCTCCGACTCGTAATATTCCATCTTTGTTGAGAAACGGATTCAATCGCCGTAGAGATGATTATTTTCCTACCATTTCTCCCTTTTTCAGCAGTTGGATCTCCGATGAAAACTCGTACTGCTGTGCCAGTTTACAAAGCACGATTTTAGCTGCTTCTATAGACTCAGGAGTGATCGATAATCATACATATCATACACGCAAACGTCACTGTGACTGGTCGAAGATTCTCTGTGTTTCGACTATTTTCAATATTATTCCGTGAAAACCTATTTCTTTGCTCAACCTGTTGCTGGTGTAGGTGACTTCACTACCTGGTTCTGTTTAACAACTGGATTATTCACCTACAATCACTTGGAAACGTTTTCCGGACCACAATCATTACGTCGCTTCAACATTGCAATCAATCGCTGATCCACAACGCAATGGCCGGTATCTGTTCCGCCTGCGCTAACGCCATCGTAGCTGCTAATCGCATTGTGAAATGCCAGGGTTGGTGCAACTCTGAGTTTCACTTCTCATGCAGCGGACTTTCTGAGGAACTGTCCCCTACTATAGAGTCCTGTGCACAACTTTTTTGGGCCTTTAAAGCTTGTGTAAAGTTTCACAAGGATCCGCGTACGGCCGCGTTGAGGTCATCCACCCCGTACACTCACACTTCTGTCGACCTATTGTCCAGCATAGCCGACCTTAAAGTAAGCCCCCGTAGCAAGCTGTCACAACAGATCACAGATAACAAGCGCGAGCTCCTGAAAGTGCTTAATGACGAGATCCATTCTTGTCTGTTTTCGTCGAACATCGCCACTGATTTGCCGTCACAACAACCCATTTATCGCAAACCAGCATAATCGTGTCCAGGATTGTTTACTTCAGAGGTCAACAATATTACATCGTCACAACGTCTTGCATCCTTGGCCGCTTCACTTAGAGTAAGTGCGAGCGGACCATCATCTAACACTACCATGCCACCGCCATATAAACCGCTAACACCACTACTTAGAGGATCCGAATTACCGCTTGACTCGGATTCATTGGATATCATTCCACACACTGACATGCGAATGTGGTTATTCTTTACACTTTTTGCTCCATCGGTCACCACTGAGCAAATCTCACACATGGTGCAAGTACGTCTAGCACTCGACAAGCGGGATGTGTTCGTCCACCGTCTGGCCGAAATTTGGCGCTGACACTAGTCCACTCTCATTTGTCTCATTTAAGGTGGGCATACCAGTCACTCTATGCAGCAAGGCTCTCTCACCTGAGATATGGCCCTTCGCTCTAACGTACCGAGAGTTCTGCGACTACAAGACCAATTATAATAACACTAATACCCTCGCAGCCGTCGATACAAATTCAATGCTCAACCTACACTCGAACATCCTGCCACTCTCACTACAGACACCTATCGTAATCCTCTCCCACGGTTAGGGTTGAGCACTCCGATACCAACTGCCACTACACATCCGCTCGCGCCGCCTGTAACGACTTCATATGATATGACCACCTCAGACGCAGCTTTGTTTACAACCGAACCACAACAGGACCTTAACGAGCAAATGCTTGTCACTACCACACCTACCAGGTCGCCTCCGGAATGCTTATCCGCACCTAAAAAAAAGACCGAAGCGCGGAAACGCTAAACGGACTGATGATTCTGCCGACGCCGGGACGTCGGACGAATAGCAATCTAGCTCCTGAGAATCCCGATACTCCGAATCCTCGCGTTGATATCTCGAATTCACCTAGTTTGGTACCTTCTAGCCTCTCAATGTTCTACCAAAATGTACGTGGTTTACGAACGAAAACCACTGATCTTCGTCTGGCGTTGTCAGAATCCGAATACGATTTCATCATTCTCACCGAGTCTTGGATTATCCAATCCATACCTTCATCGCTATTCTCCGACGAATATTATCACATCTACAGGTGCGATAGGAATCCCTCCAACAGTGGGAATCCCTCTCACGAGGTGGGGGTGTGTTAATTGCTTGTTCTACATCAATAACGACACGTGAAATCGCATCGCCTAATAGCACACTTGAACAATTGTGGATCAAAACATTGCTTCCAAGCGTCTCTATTTACATCGGCGTTGTTTACATTCCGCCTAGTCATGCGAATGGCCCTGCTGTGTTGAATGCTTTGTATGATAGTGTACGTGACATCTCGAACCGCATTAAAGAGAGCGATTTATTACACGTTATCGGCGATTTCAATAAACCCGACATCAGATGGGAGCTGCCAAATACATCGGATGCCAAGCATAGCTCTCCGTGTTTCTCTTTTTCGCACTATGCACCGATATGCAACTCTGTGGCCAATACAGATTTCATTGATGGGATGAATAGCAGCGGTTTATTTCAATTGAATGGCATTGGTAATCAATTAGGCCGCCAATTGGATCTAGTTTTTGCAAATCTAGCCGCAGTAAATATTTTGTGCGACTCGATCACCGCCCTTCAGCACCCTGCGAATGGCACACCGTCCCTAGGGAATTCCTTTCCATACGTCTCACGCTGTTGCAATCCACTTCTTAGTGAGGACAGTCATCCTTCGTTAGATATGGTGATTCGTTTTCCCTAGCAATTCTCCCGTAGCGCAAACAACCAGTCCCGCAGCAGTCGTAATTTTAGAAATAAAATTTTCAAAATAGATGTGGAACGTATGAACTGTCTAATAGCGCTGTTTGACCTTGATTTCGAGTTTTCCAATTTTACGACGATCGACGAAGCGAAGGAATCCTTTATCGCGTTTATGCGCTCAGCGATTAACTCCTGCGTTCCTGTTGCGCATCCTAAACCTGGTCCCGATTGGTCAAAGGCATCCCTTCAACGGCTAAAGAAAATAAAATCTAAAGCTTACGATGATTACCACAGAACTAGATCAGCATTGCATAGGAGAATATTTTTTGATGCACTGAATAATTATCGGTGACAAAATCGTGTGCTCTACCGCTCCTACATACGTCGCACTGAAAGACAACTTTTTACCGACAAGGTTCTGGATCTTCTGGAACAAACGACGCTACATAAATATATTCCTTCATCCCTGCGCTACAATGGAGTAACTAGTACTGATATGTCCAAAATTTGCAACACTTTTGCCAACCGCTTCGCGGATGCATTCACTGTTCCAGTCGATGACTAAAACTTACTTGCAGAAGCCACGAACAATACGCCTTCCGATGTGATTGATATTATTATACCGTCGGAAAACATGGAAACACACTCGAATGGTTCCGGTTCATAAGAAGGGCAGCCGTCTTGAAGCCAGCAATTATCGTGGTATAGTCTCTCTCTGCGTATGTGCTAAGGTGTTTGAAATACTTCTGTACAAACCGCTACTCACTACGGTACACAACTATTTGAGCCCGAGTCAGCACGGTTTTTTACCAAAGAGGTTCCACAACTAATCTAGTCGAATTTGTCGGTTACTGTTTCGACAACATGTATCGTGGCATCCAAGTTGATGCATGCATATATCGACTTTAAGGCCGCGTTCGGGCTTACACATAATGTACGCCGACGATGTGAAAATATGTTTTGCAGTGAAAATGCTAGTGACTGTCAACGCCTCCAAATAGTCCTTGATGATCTCGATAGTTGGTGCATCTGAAACGGACTAGAAGTATGTGTGGATAAAAGCCAGTGCATTTCATTCAGCAGAGCACGAAGCCCTATCATATTTAATTACTAGATGAGTAACTTACATCTTGTTCGAACGTCGTGTATTCGCGACCTGGGAGTGTTACTAGACGATAAACTATCATTTCGTCCTCATATCGACAGTGTTATCGCGACGGGAAACCAACTGCTTAGCCTTATAACGCGCACCCGCAGTGATTTTATCGATCTCATGTGCATCAAATCGATCTACTGTTCCGTTATACGATCTTCTCTCGAGTACTGCTCTCCGGTGCCCGCTTACTGTTGGTGATATAAATCGACTTGAACCTTGCAAAGGAAAATCACTAGGTACGCGATCCGGCTCCTTCCTTGGCTATCTCACCATACAAGGCCTTCCTACCATCAGTGGTAAATGCTTCTCGGAGTCAATACACTTAGCAAACGGCGTCGAAATGCGCAGTGCATTTTTATCTTCCGACTTCTCAACGGCGAGATCGACTCCCCCGCATTCTTAGGTCGAGTCAATCTATTCGCTCCCTCCCGAACACTGCGGTCCAGTTTCCATCTACGCACCCCCCGCACACGTAATAACCATGGTCAGGGTCATCCCATGCTTCGCATTTCATCGGAATTCAACGATGCTTTAGAGTTATTCGATTTATGTTTGTCCACGTCAGCGTTTAAAGAAAAAATGCGGTTGGGTGTAACTTATATGTGTGATGTATGTGTAAATTAAATATAATATAAACGATTAGTCCAATAGGTCCATCTGTTTCATATACAAATATAAATAATGTGGCTGAGGTAACTTGTGATGGTTGTAGTGTACGTGTCTTGTGTTTTGTGTTGTGTATGAAACTTGTGCAGTATGCAATAATATGTAACAATTTGGTGTAGGACGACGACAAATTCAATCAATGGTGAGTGGTTTGTATACTTGCAACTACAGCTCTCGCCTGACGAATTTCCATATCCGTTTCAGCAGCCACTGATGGATTTTACATTGGCCATTTGGAGGAGGATAGCGCCAACCATTCAGGACCACAGCTCCAAATCGATCCTTTTAGCATTTGCTGATATCCCTCGAGACACCAGATCGGCGGGATTCGATGAACCGGGAATGTGTTTCCATTGACGAGAGTGCGAATAGTTCTGGATCTCAGCAACACAATTCGCCACGAATGTTTTCCAGGTGTTGGGTGGAGACGCTATCCAGTTTAGCGTTACCGTCAAACCTGACAGGAAAAAATATTTGGTTATGTCGATTCCCATAGCGCGTCTAACACGATAATAAAGATGTGCTCCTAATACGGCCGCGCAGTGCTCCAATCTTGGCAAACGACTCGTTTTAGTGAAGCTACAGGAGATTTCGAGGCGTGCAGGCTGACTCGTACTTGCCCCTGCTGGTCCTCACAACGCGCATAAATGCAGGCACTAAAAGCAACTTCTGACGCGTCTGCAAATGTATGGAACTGTATTTTAGAGTTAGGTAAGAGCACATACCGCTCGCTTTTGAAGTTTTCCAAATCTTCCTAGTCGTCAGTAACCGACTCAGCACCATGAACACAATAATTAACCAGTTCTCAGGAAAATTACAGGCTGCACAAAAACTACCCCGATCAACACACTCCACGCCATAGCAGCAAAAAATCCCTTCCACATACGGTCAAAACTTCTTACGCAAAAACAAATGTAATAGCACATTCCTTTTTCACCATAACATCTCAGCCACTCCCAATCACACCAAGAAATCTAACCGCTCAAGAAAAAACATATATAACTGACAAACTCATTTTCAACAACATAACTAAGTATGATTTCAACCAATCAAAATCCACTTCCGAAAACATCAATATTAACACAATCATCCCAGGCATTGACACCAACAAACACAATTTAAGCATATCAGTCCTTTAGCAAACAAACATGAAAATCATCAACTCACATCAGGGCATAAAAATATACACAGATGGCAGCAAAAAAGATGAAAATTGTGGCATAGGAATTTACGCAAAAACTCTGATTGAAGAACTCAAAATATCCAAGAAACTCCAACACCCAACATCCATAAGCACTACAGAACTCTACGCAATAGGCCTGGCACTCGAGATGTCGACAAAAAAAAACGCTGGAACAATATTGCCATTTACACAGACAGTCTACCAGCATGCCAAACACTAAATACAGCCAAAGAAGAAAACCAGATAGACGAACTCCTCGGGAGAATACTACATAACTGTGAATGCACTCGAGCAATAATTCAATGGATCCCAAGCCTTGTCGAAATAGCTGGAAATGAAATTGCCGACCAATTAGCCAAAGATAGTCTTAGTAAACAAACTGTGATAAATAACAAAATAAGACTAAACGATGCTATTAATTTATTCCAACAAAGAGCTAACCACGAGACTAATACATAGTACGCTGAACTATGCCAAAGCAAAGGGAAAAAGTTTGCCAGATACCAAAGCTGTGTAAAACACAAAATGTGGCACCATAAGCTAAAAATCCCAGCAAAGGACATTAAAACACTAAATAGATTAATAGCGGGCCATGACTATTGTAATTTCTGGCTACACAAAATGAAGCTCAAAGATAGAGGAACATGTGAAATTTGTAACGTAGAGGACACAGCGAGTCACAGAGTCTTCTCTTGCCACAAATTCGACATGGAACGAAAAGATCAACTGAAAATAAATGAACAAAACTTCATCAATGCCTGGAAGACGAAAGATAAAAAGTTTTGTGTTTCGGACAGGTGCACAATTGAGGATATTAAAGACACACGCGGCTCTTCTGTATCAACCACTTATATTCTAATATAAATAACATATATGCTACAAGACTGTTGTGCGTGTCGGGTCGCGGCATATGATCGAGTGCCGACCCTCGGTAGCCCGATCGCTCCCGAAGCCCTTAACGGCCATTCGGACGTCGGATGCTGTCAGTTGCACGACAGCATCGAGTCGCGGTTACACTGCACCGTTTCTGTACACAACAAAAAGAAAATGAAAATGATGATACAATTTATAAAAACTAACCGAATATCCTTCTGAAACGTCTCGCTCAAACTACATGACATAAATGCACTGACGAAGTACTTAACCTAACAATATAAACTGACAACATAAACAAAACTCCAGAAAACAAATCACATATAGAAAGAGGACATATGGCCTTTGATGCCGTCCAAAAATAACAGAGGTTGTGTTTAACACAATAGCGGACTAATAAGCTTGCTTCAGATAGAATTGGAACATAGACAATTGCCTATATGTCAGTTATTTATTATTGAAATCAAGATCTTTTTTTATGAAAATGTAGCGTTTTCTTCATACTTTAAAGTAAAAATACGGATAAAACTATTCTTCACGGTTTCGAAGGAATTCTCGAATTTTTCCTGTAACACGGCTCATTAGGCGGCGCACATCTTCTTCGTCCATCGTTTTAGCTATCTTATTCCACCATGTCGTCATCTGATTGATGTCTTTGACAACCTTTCCCTTTGCCTTGAGTCTCCTCTTCATGATTGCCCAGTATTTCTCAATAGGGCGGAACTGGGGAGCAGTTGGGTGGGAGAAGGTTTTTCGGAACAAACTGGACCCCTTTCTCTGCATACCATTCCCGAACGACTTTACTGTAATGACAGCTTGCCAAATCTGGCCAAAACATTACGGGATGGTCGTGGGATCGCATTGATGACAAAATTCGTTTTTGGAGACACTATTTTTGATATAGTTCCGACGTCATTGTCTTGTTTGTAACGAAAACATGAATTTTTTTGCCACAGCTCAAATGCCCTGCCAAATCATATATTTTCTTGCAAATTTGTCGGCAAAAACAAATTTAAATTGGGCGGGTACATCCCCCCGACCCGTTGCCAAGTAAAATTTTTGACCTGGGATTTGCCCGAAGTCAGCCTTAATATAGATTTCATCATCCATCAGAAGACACCCGTCGAACTTGGTCAGCACCTGATCGTATAGCTTCCGAGCACGAGTTTTGATCAAAGTATTCTGTTTTATGGTGCGATTTGGCTGTTTGCTAGCTCGATACGACTTGATTTCTTTCCGGAGTCGAGTTCTCCTGACTGTACTATGGGCAGCACCAAATTTTCTGGCCAAATCGCGGTCCGACAGATTAGGATTCCTTCTTAATTGTCTTCAAAATCTTACTACGCAGATTCCGGTCGACAGTTCCACTCCGACGATTGGCTTGAGGCTTCCGAATCGTCGTCAATGTTTCCTTATACCGTTTGATAACGCGCCATATGGTATTTCTGGGAAATTTCAGGTTTTTAGCTAGCCTAGATGCAGACCACAAAGGATTTTCCAAATAACTGTGCAAAATGTTTTCGCTTCTTTCGGTTTACATGTTGATTGTTTACTAATTACAGTCGATTTGCGGAATGTCAAAAATCCATACGTCAAGCTGACTAAATTAGACATGGGCGAATTGAATCAGAACTGCATGATTCATTCCGATTTTTACTCTGAGTGAACGAGTATCGCACAGCTAGACGAAAGGAAATGATTCTTCCGCACGCCAACTGTGTGGTATTGATTCTCCGTGCGGATGCTCACCACGCCGACTATGAAAGTGTGCGATACATCCCCGCACGCCAACGGTGCGGTATTGATTCTCCGTGCGGATGATCAGCACGCCGACTATGAAAGGGTGCGATACATCTCCGCACGCCAACGGTGCGAAAAATGACCGCACATATACGGTGCGGTTTGGTTCCTCTTGTCGACGTTCGATGTCAACTAAGCTTGTGTGCGAAAAACGTAGGTGTTGGTTTCTTTTGTGGACGTTCGATGTCAACTATTTAAGTGTGCAACAATTTGCTAATGTACGGTCGAAACTCTATAGTTGCACGATTGATAGTAAGCATGATCTCAAGTTGGATACACAAAAGTTGAAAGTCAGTTAAATTGAAAAGCATGATTTTATATTAAAAATGCAAAAAATGACATATATTCTATGTAGAAAAATTCTAGTTTTATTTCACATAAAAAAGGTACGCTATTATATAAAACCTCAATGGTTATCATGCACTCATAGTTCAATTGGTGAGATCGAGCTGTATCGCGCAGAGAATTAAAATGAAAGGACGAAAAAAATTGTGAAAAAAAACCTTACCTTCCCGCTCTTTCAGTTAAGTAAGGCGAGATAGCACATCAGTTGAAAACATCAGTTTATCGGCAGCTCTTTCGGTTATGGATAATTATCAATGTGTGCAAAAAATTTCTGGTCGTCAACACTGTGGCCCCTGCAAGTGTGGGACACAAGTGTACTACCACGACATGAGTGTGAAGTGTGTATCAACAGTGAAGAATAAAAAATTTAGAATGAAGTGGTGTATAATATAAAGACAGTTGTAAGTGTATTGTCCGGCGTAATTATGATTGAAAACTTTTAACGGGTTTTTTTTATCAGTGTTAGTGTACGCCGATAAAAACCGTTAAAACCAAAATAAGTCAGTTGATAGTTAGCAATTTAACGTGGCACAACTAAAAACCGATCAATAAGATTCGAGAAACCTAAGCAAACGGTATCATAAACCTGTACGAATAAAAGGTGAATTTTAAAAATGTGGAGAATACGATGCCGTTCTGATTGCTATATACAGTAAAATATGCTTTTCGTACTTATATTACGAAATATCTATTGTGTTTGTGTATTATCATATTGCGTATTAGCATTTATGCAGTTTCATATTTTAGTTAACAAATTATTTGAGAGTTTTTAAGCTCAAAATACTGAAGTATTAGCTTGATGACGCTTTGGCGTTTTATGACGCTACTGGCGCCAGTGGAGTGCAAAAAGAACACCCTTTCTCTTCAATGGGCACGCAGAAAACTCTTTATTGTCAAATCGTAATCTTAAAGATAATAGTTTTATATAGTAGGGTAGGGATAATAGATAATTGAATTATATTTGTGACAGTGTGTTACAATGGTTAACAGTTTAAGCGCCGTGTCACATAAATTCGCATGACGGTTTTGCTCACCGTTCAGCTTTGCATCTGACGCTCAGTGATTATCTTGAGAACGAATGAGGTAGGAAAGAGAGAACGAGAACGACATGTGCTACGCCGCTTGTCGCAATGAAACAAAAAAGTGATAATAATGGCACTAGAAATTGTCGCTCTCATCGCTCTCTTGCCATGCGCTACGTGCTCACTCAATAACTGTAACGTCAGCCCGGCGTTCAAAGTGTTAAGAATGTATCTTAAAAAGGTTTTTAGGGTTAATAGTAATTCATCGATCGGATACAGATTTTAGAGAAGGCAATAATAATTAACAACTTGTATGGCTGTATGGCAACACTTCGAGAAAACGGAAAATGCTGTAAAATGTTTATATTGTGCTAAGATCATTCGATGCACTAAAGGATCGTCATCCAATTTGAAACGGCATCTGACTGCAAAACATGTCGGAATACCTTTACAACGCGTTAATGTTTCCTCGTCGAATGGAGAGTGTAATGTTGAGGAATGTACCCCAATTCAACAATCCTCAGCTGGGATTTCTCGACCGGCCACCATGGACTCTTTCTTTACTCCACTGAAACCGATTTCGTAGATTTCGATTGTTAAAAAATCGATAGAAAAAGCAATTGAAACCACAGTTGACGAAGTAAAACGTATTGTTACGTTCTTTAAAAAAAGCGGTACGGCAACCAAAAAACATTCCGAAGTGCAAACACAATTGAATTACCCCGTTCTTAAACTGAAACAAGACATTGTTACTGGAACGGTTTTTTAAGAACAAAATACCATTACTATCTTGTTTAGAAACAATTAAGATGAAAACTTCTCTACAAAACAAAGATTGGATTGTGATAGAGCAGGCAATCAAAATTTTACAAAACTTTGATTACGCTACAAAAATTGCTTCATCAGAAAAAACCGTTACATTATCACACATGGGACTCCTTATCAAAATTCTCATCACTAAAACTACTGATTTGTTGAACGAAGAATTAGAAAGTTCAGTGCGAAAATTAGGAAACTATTTGATTCATGGTCTTGAAGAAAGATTTGATCCCATGTTTCGAAATACGATCGTAAATCTAGCAATGCTACTCGATCCACGTATGAAACGGCAAAGTTTTGAAAACGAAGAAAATTGATACGAACAAACATACCAATCTATTATCGATATTATCGAAACAATCTATCCAAATCAAAACATGATTAATACAGCCACATCAAACTCTCAAACTCAAGACAACCAAGAAAAGGATCAATATCGTCAACACTTATTTGGAGACTTTGTCAGTAGGATATCTATTAGGCAAGTGGCTTCCGATCCTAAAACTAAAGCAAAACAAGAACTAGACGGTTACATTGCATCGGAATATGCAGAACTAGAATCTGACTCTTTGGCATGGTGGAAACAAAACCAATCTAGGTTTCCAAACCTGTACAAATTAGTACAAGGTATTTTTTGTATATCAGCCACATCCGTCCCGTGCGAACGAGTATTCTCAAAAGCTGGACAAATCTATACCGAAAAAAGATCGCGATTGGATCCTAAAAAACTTACTGAGCTACTTTTTGTACAACACAACGGTTTTTAGATTAATTAAGAACTTTAAAATTAAGTTTCAATTGTTTGAATTCAAAAACTGGTCAGAGTAATTGATTAGGAACTTCTAAACGATTTAATCTTTACATAAATATATTTTTATTCTTAAATTTTATTTGAGGAGTTCTCAATAGTTAAGCTGAAATCGATTTAGTTTATAAGGAAGTGATATGAATTTACATATAAATAAAAGTGGAAAAGTAAAATATAACATTATTCATTATTTATAGCAAATTGTCAAATGTTGATTTTTTCACTTTTTTAATTGCATTAACACTATACAGTTTTCACTACCTGCTGGTGCATATTTGCAAAAAATAGGATGGAATCTATTTTAATCACACAGTCGTCGTACCAAATCATACCCCTCCTCGGGCGTGCGAATGAATCACCGCACGCGATCAGTTCATTTCACTGAGTGAACTGGACCGCACTTGATCTTTAAAAAGAATCAATATTCCCATGTCTAGACAAAATGCCCGACACGTTGACGCCAAGAACTTCCAAATCCGTCCACCAGGAGCGCCATAATATGTGCAAAAGTTTGTTCCTATTCTAAATGAAGCAAGCTTTACTGAAGGGCCCAGGAAGCTGGACTTCAGTTCCGAACCATCAAACGACATCGTCACACTGAAGAAGAAGAAGTAACCGATTTCCATTTGTTGCAGATGTGTACAGGGACTGGAACGTCCCATCCGATTTTCTGCAGCCACAACTCTAGCATTAGCAATTTTGCACGTATGATGACTGGAGCCAACCCAAGTGGATCAAACATTCGAGCAATGTTTGACAATATGGATCGCATGGTGAGGTTTTCGGTTTCCATTATTGCAGTCGACTCAAAGCACAAAACATCTAGTTCGAGCTTCCATGCGATGCCAAGTGCCTTCAGAGTCTCGTTCGGCACAAACTGCAGTGATGACTGTGTACCGATATGCTCTGCTGGTAAACCACTCAGTACGTCTAAACAATTTGATGTCCACTTTTTGAGTTCAAACCCGCCCTTGGAGAGTTACTCGGATAGTTGCTGACGAATTTTTCGGAAACGCAAAATAATGTCGATGAGTTCATCCTGCACTATGGGTCCATCCCGCAAAGTTTCATTCGGCGAAAACCCAGTTGACGTTTAAGCCGAGCCATCAAAAACTACTCTTTGATATGATATCTTTGTGGTGATACTTGATGCTTTAAAAACTGAATGGAGCGGTAAATAATAAGTAGCTGTATCATCACATTCAGTGCTTATAGGAGACATGTACCCCAGTGCTAAGTACTCCTTCATGAAGTCTTGGTATGCTTCTCGAAGTGCTGGGTCACGTTCCAATCTCCGCTCGAGAAGCTCAAAACGACGAATGGCCTGAGGTCTAGAAATGCCGAACTTTTCATCAAAGTCGGGCTGTTTCGGTAGGCGAACAATATATCTACCGCTATCGCCACGTTCGGGGGTATTCTTATAGAAAGATTCACAATGCCGTCCGTCTGGTGAGTATCCATCATTCATGGTTAAATCTTCTAATTGCTAAAATCTTTGTAGCGAATCCTCCAAGGACGCCGTACACCGATTGTATATGATGTGGTGGGATCGGTTTTAGGTGCAGAATTCTTAATGCCGGTTGGGCCAGTCATTATCCATGCGGAAAACGCTGTCTATCATTACGAGCTGATGAGGTGCAGGACTGAGTTGCATTCTCAAAGAAAGTGTGGTAATGACGAGCACTAAAAATGAGGACTACAGGAGAAGCTTTGTTAAACAGAGGGTCTGCTAAAGCAAAACCAGGTGGTATCTTCCAAATGCTGATGTCTATGTCGCGCGTTTAGATTAGCAATCAAATTGTCAACAATCAACAACTCAGTATTCACCGTAAACGAACTGAATCGAGAGACAATCTGTGCCTGTACGGACTCCCGTACTGTCTTTGTAGCTTGGCCTGCTCCAATGACGGTAATGTTCACATTACTTTTCTTCAGCCGTGAGCCATGAACGATTCGATCGCTTATTAGATTCGGTTGCGATGCGCTGTCCAACAGTACCCGGGCAGGATGTGCTATTCCGAAATCGTCTATAACAGCGGTCGGCAAACTATTGAGGCAAAGGGCCAACTTTAGTAAATGATCGAGTGCCGCGGGCCAGGTGAATGCGGTTTTTATTATTGCGCTTAAATTATTACATTTTAATCTTTTAGAAACATTTTAGGTTTTTATTGTTGTTTTTCTGTAATTATATCATCCAAGTATGGTTCATCCAAATTAATGGTACCTACTTTAAAAACTAATTCTAATCTTTAATCATTTGAGAATCGGCAATAGATGGCAAAAAATGTGATCAGTCAAAAAATAACAAAATGGGATCAATATCGCTTCTGACTTATAGACAAGTCAGATGTCATGCCATGTCAGATCAATTGATAGGTTTTTTTGCCCATGAGACAACAGAAAACTCTAAACATGATGACCAAAAAAGTGAACCAACTAACTTATAAGCGTGCGCGATCAACGAATGCCACCCCGTAGCGTCTTTAATGGACGCTGAAAAGTCTGACGTCGCATAAGAACATTTCTGCGTATTGATCACCAACATCTTGGCACTTTTATGCAACCATCAAAGCATAGCAGGAGAGCCCATGTTCATTTTTGAAGTTCCAAAAAAGCTAAAAAATGAAGACAGAGGCACAAGTGGCTACATTACTGGGTTATCTGGGCCGGGAGATCGATGCAACCCGCCAAACAGTGAAATAGTATGGGAAAATTAACACACATATCAGGAAGCAGAAATCGCGTCCACTGACTTCGCAATGGTAAACAATGACGTCAAAACTCAATGCGTTCATACTAGGTGAATTTCGGTAGAATTTCGACATGACACCCTAGTCCGCAAACTGGTACAACATCTGTCACATGTGTTCCATCGATTTTTTCTGGACCAACCTGATGCAAAAGCTTTCAAATTAAGTACGTGTTAAGAAATTACCTCTCCTAGTATTTTGCCACAGCAAGCCGCAATAAAAGGCATTTTTTCTTGTAAACATTACGGGGATATTGATCACGAGTTCGAACATACCGAACGATCCGTCATTCCATAGTACTTTAATAGACGCTCTCGTGCTTTGGACGAGAACGGACGTGTTTCTGCTCAGAGTAAAGGCGAACCTAAACGTGTGTGACAATACATTGCAAATGTGTGCGTAAATTGCTTAAAACGCTAGCACGTGTATCCAAAGCTGGTGTGAGGCAACAATGGAAACTACGGCGGATCCGGCCACAAGCCGTGATCGTAAACGCCCTGCTGAAAACGATAGCATTAAAAAGAATGCGACGAAGAAGAAGGCTTCGGCTGAAGTGGTGGTGGCTCCACCGAGTGAAGCAGGTGCTAGTGTGAGTGATGGTAGCGTAACAGCGGCAGCGGCGCCACACAATACAATAAAAAAGGAGCGTATTCCTCCAGTTATCGTTAAAGATTTCTCAGAAGAGGAATTTGCTGAGTTCAACTCGCTTGCAAACAGTGGCAAACTAAATGTCACATTTAGTTTCCTCAAGGGAAACTTTACAAAAATCACGTGCATCTCGCGCGAGGTTTTTGAAACAGTTGTTGGTCGCCTGAAACAAATGAAACGTGAATATTTCACACACGATTTTCCTGGAGACAAGCTGTACCAGGTAATCCTCAAAGGGTTGCGTTTTGGCACCCCAGTCATGATCGAGCAGTGGCTGCAAGAAACAAATCTTCCCCGTCCAGTCTCGATTCGCATTTTGGACAGTAGCTTGTCTACAAAAGCAGGCTTCAAAAACTTCATCGTGTCCTTTACAAAAGGGCAGGTAACCCTCGATGATCTACTGGAAGTAAAGCGACTCAAATCAATCAACATCAGATGGGAACGCTACTTTCCATTACATGACGATGTCACACAATGCAAAAACTGCTTCCGGTTTGGACACGGGAAAAATAATTGTTCAATGAAGGCTCGATGCATGAAGTGTGGAGATGAACACTTGTCAAATCAGTGCTCTAAAGAACTGGGAAACCAAAGAATCTGCGCCAATTGCCAGGGAAATCACAGCCCTCTCAATCAGAACTGCAAAGCCAGGCGTGATTTTATCGAGAATCGAGATGCCAAAAAATATCGATCGGGAACTACCCGTTACATCCCTGCTCCAGCGCCCACTACATCTGCATGGAGCTCAAAACTAAACTGGACTGCACCTCAATCTGCACCAACTACAGACTCACCAGTCACAATACTACCACAATAAACGTTGCACACGTTGCACACGTTGCAACATCAGCCGCAAGCACAACAAACGTTACAGATGCAGCAGCCACCGATGGTACAACAACAACAATTGTTGTTCCAACAGATCATACATCCACTCCAACAGCAGGTGGAACAACTACAACAGCAGATCAACGTGCTGCAGCAACAAATTCTGCAACAACATCAGCAGGTTCAAATATCATTACCACAGGAGCAACTGGTGCTCCAACAAATCCCGATGGTACAAATGCAACACAGTGAGGAAATACAAGGTCAGTTACCTGGGCAACAACATAAAATAACACAACATCAACAGCTGCAGCAACTTCAGTCGCTGCCTCGCAAACAACATAGCCAAAAGAAGCCACAGCCTAACGTTTCAGAGATGAAGCCCCAACACTCACAACCAGCTTGTTCTGGCCCATCGGCAGAAGCAATGAAAATCCAAAATGAGACGATTAAAACACCGACCAGGCAACCAGCCCAAGACAAGCTCAACCGATTGCGAGAGCAACTTTCTGTAGAGGAAACAGCTCCAGATATGACCCTTTTCACTACCATCACACGGTTGTGGAAACGCTATCAAAGCGAGATTAAACATCTCCCTCGCGATCAGCAAATAACCACGCTGGTCCAATTGATAATGGAAGCGCTTCCCAATGGATTTTAAGACCGCTACCTGGAACGCCCGCTCCATCCTTAGAAAAAAGCTGGAGTTCATAAATTTTCTCGAAGAGGAAAAGATTGATGTGATAGCTGTAACTGAAACGCATTTGCAACCACATATGAGCTTCAACCTCCCTAATCACAGCTTCATAAGGCTAGATAGACAAACTGCTCAGGGTGGCATTGGCATTGCAGTACATCGCGACGTCAAATTCAGGACGCTAACCCTCCCTAACACCTGGTTCATAGAAGCAGCTGGCATTGAGATCTTCACGACGCAAGGAAATTTCAAGTTCCTTGCTGCATATTGTCCCAAACAAGCAAAGGACTCTGATGGAACATCAGCTGTTCTTCGACAAGAGCTGAGATCTCTCACAAACACCAGTGGACACTTCATCATTGCAGGAGACCTAAATGCCAAACACCAAGTATGGGGCAATCAACGAGGAAACAAAAACGGTCAGATATTGTGGGAAGCTGCGCAAAATGGCCTGTTCACAATAGCTCATCCGTTTCAACCCACCTTCGTCAACGGCCGAAGCATGTCCATCATAGACATATTCATGACAAATATGCCTGATAGAATGAACGATCCAGTCACCATCTCTGCCTTGTCGTCTGACCACCTACCGGTTGTACTAAAGGTTGAAAATAACACCCCACATGCTTGGCGTCGTAGAAGAAACTTTCGTGAAGCCGATTGGCGAACCTTTGAGTCGTGGATGAATGAACACACCAACGTAGATGTCTCGCTGAGCTCCACTGATGACATAGATGATGCATTGCAGAGACTAAACACCAACATCGAGGAAGCAGTAAGACGTTCAGTGCCTGAAGTCCAACTTCACAACCACCTTATGAAACTCGATGGAGACACGAAGAGACTCATTGAAATGAAAAACACGGTAAGTAAATTATCAATTTAGCGAAAAACTCAGAGCCATGCCAAAATCATCCCATCCCTTTTGGAGGGTCACTAAAGTTTTAAGAACACGTCCAAAACCAATTCCACCCCTCCGTGAAAATTCGAATATCCTATTCACACCAGAAGAAAAAGCCAATAGTTTAGCGGAACAATTTTTAAATGCGCATAGGTTGGGAGATACTTTAACAAGTCCATACGAGCAATCGGTTAGGCAGGCCAACATTAATCTTTATGAAATGCCCATCAATTTCGAAGATGGAGATAAAACCACCAGTAGTGAAGTGAAAGGTGCTATTTCGCATGGAGCAAATTTTAAAGCTCCTGGGCTAGATCAGGTTTTTGATGTTGTGCTTAAGCATCTTGGTAATAGTGCACTAAATCTAGTCACTAACATCTTCAACAAATGCTTGGAACTGGGCTACTTCCCTCAAGAATGGAAGATAGCAAAAATAGTTGCAATCGCCAAACCGGGTAAAGACCCAGGGTTGGTGACTAGTTACAGAGGCATTGCTCTACTGAGTACTTTGAGCAAGATATTTGAAAGGGTAATCTATCATAGAATGATTGACTACTGTGACGAGACAAATGCCTTGGCTGAAGAGCAATTTGGTTTTAGAAGAGGACACTCAACTGCACATCATTTGCAGAGAGTTGTAAATATCATTAATGAAGGCAAAAGAAAAGGCGTATCAACATCTATGGCACTTTTAGACGTCGAAAAAGCATTCGATAATGTTTGGCACGAAGGACTAATTTTTAAGTTAATGAACTTAAACTTTCCAACCTACATCACTCGTATCATTGCTAGCTACCTGTCCAACAGAACATCCAAGGTAATCATTGGTAAATACAGCTCGGAAATATATGATAACTGTGCTGGTGTCCCACAAGGGAGTGTATTGGGACCCTTGTTATACAATCTGTATACATCGGATCTTCCCACATTGCGTAACAACACCTACATCTCGTTGTATGCAGATGATACAGCCATTCTCCACACTGCTCGACAGTACCGTTATCTTTCAGGAGGTCTACAAAGAGGTCTAGATATTTACGTTAAGTATCTAAACGACTGGAAGATTAAGGTAAATGCATCCAAGACACAAGCAATAGTCTTTCCATACAAACGAAACATGCAGGACAGCACAATCTATCGTAAAATAGAGCCGGTTAAACTTAACTCCGTAATAATTCCCTGGACTCCAGGAGTCAAGTACCTAGGAATCAACATAGACAGAAAACTGAATTTCAATCAGCATATTAACACTATTACCTACAAGACTATAGGGCAACTTAAATGTCTATACCCTTTGATAGCCACCTCTTCTAGACTCTCACTAGATAATAAAATGCTGATATACAAGCAAATCATACTACCAGCCATTACATACGGGTCACACATCTGGAAAGTATGTTCTGTTACCAATCGAAAGAGAATACAGCGAATTCAAAATAGATTTATTAAAATAATATATGGACTGCCTAAAAGATTTCGGACAGAAGAACTCCACAGGATAGCCAACATAGAATTTATTGATGAACGAATAGAGAAAGATTTAGCTAAACTTAGGTCTACTACGTCGGCATCTGGCTCTAACATTATTAGAAACCTCTACACGTGAATTGAACGTATCCCTGTAAATACTTAGTACTTCTTAAGTTGCACTATGTACATAAGTTTCATTACATTTCATATAGATAAGTTTATTATTATAAGTTCATATATATAAGGAAGTTTAGATTAGATTAGCATTTCAAAAAGAGATAACATTCTCCACAAATGAGGGCTTCCCCTGCGTTCAAATAGCTAAAAGCTAAAATTCAGAATCACTGAAAATACCTCACAAACCTTAGAAAGGCTACTGCCAAATCAATGAGTAAACACTCTAAAGAGCAGGAAACCAAAAGACGCGTAGACCATTAGAAACTATGCTACCAAATGTATTTTCAAAAATTTTTATACACCAATAAAAATAAGACAAACTGAATTAAAAAAAAAATAGTACTTTAATTAAAGTTGAAAGAGTACGATGATATAAAATGTTATTTTTAAAGATATTCAGTAATTTGTATACGAATAGTTTCTTCACATCTTTCAAAATCAGTCAATCAGTTCGCGGGCCGGATTGAATGTTGCGGCGGGCCGCATTTGGCCCGCGGGCCGGACTTTGCCGACCGCTAGTCTATAATATACAGAGTGTTCGAGATAAATTTGACAGTTTCTGAGGGAATAGGAAAGAAATTTTTATCAAATTTATGTTAAATATTTAAAAAAATATTTTTCTACAAAGTTTAGCTTACCATGTTTGCCGCATTTTTTATTCGAAGTACCCCCCTCCGCGTCGATGGCCGCGTGCACCCGCTTCCGGAACCGCGCGCAAGCCCGGACAACCATGTCTCTGGGGATGGCCGCAAACACGGCCTTTATTCTGGCCACCAGCTCCGCTTTGGTATTGCAGGACGCCCTGTTGGTGTCCCGCTCAACTGTGCCCCACACAAAATAATCCATAGGATTAAGGTCAGGGGAGTTGGGTGGCTAAACGTCGGTGCTGGTGTACCGGTCGAAATTGGCAGTGAGCCATCGGCGTGTTTTTACGGCCGTATGGCATGGTGCAGAATCCTGCTGCCAAACGTACGGCCGCCTATTGGCCACCGTCTCAATCCAGTATTGTTTTTACGGTGTTCAGCGAACACACCGCCGCCTTCCGAATTTCGGCATTCGTATGGCCGGCACGAACCATCATAACACACGTTACGCGCTTGTACAGTTTTTTTCACTTGTTCGCACAACTTTTAGCAATCGAATGGCATATCAATCATTTCGATACGTCAACTCAACCCTGAGATATAAACCCAAAGGCCAGGTGTCAAATTTATCTCGAACACCCTGTATATCATAGCAGTTTGCAGCCAGTGGCGGATTTAACGGTGCGGGGACTGAGCGGCCACGGGGGGCCCCGTGTATTCCATCCAGTATATTCCAGTATATAGAACAATACAGTACAGTAGTCTCAGCAAGAGCTTCTGTCCTAGTTAGGGGCCTCATGGATGAAGAGACTCATAAACTATGTGTGTTTGATTAAAAACCAAATGCAACAATATGCACCCCCCCCCCTCTCATTTTAACGCTTAGGGCCCCCAACACCCTAAATCCGCCACTGTTTGCAGCAGGACTTGTTCGGGTGTATGCTGCAATGCTGCTGTAAATGTGCGTTGTGTATTGTCTGGTCGTTTTTTTTTTGTTTTTCTCTATAGCATTTCAGATGTAAAGGCTTTTGTACTATTCCCAGAATAGACCATCCAAAAATTTCACAAAATGGGAGGAGGAGTTCGCCAAGAAGTGTTGTTGTTCTTGTTTTTTTGTTTTGGCTGCACACATTTTCGAGCACTCTGCAGCCGATACTCAACATATGAATCGATACGATTAGTATTAATATTATTGTTAGTATCGCCATTAAATTATTTTTCCACTTTGTTGTCTAACAATTATGAATTACCAATTTCAAACCATGCTGGGTTGATGTAACTACAGAAAAACAACAATATCCTCAATCGCATTATCTGATATCATTAACCAATTATTTTGTTTCTAAGATGATAAACGTAATAATTTAAGGACAAAAATGAAAAACTATTTTTTCCAGTTTCGTGGGTCTCATTCATTTACATGATTTTGCCCAGTACCTGAAAATTTTTCCAACCGCTGGTTTTATGTGCAAAGCATAGCTATGAAGCATAGCTTAATAATGCAATCTAAGACGTGTGAGGAAAGTTTTCCAAAAAGTAGCTCAAGAAACTGTTCAGGAAGCCTCAAAATCAGCATTTTCCTACTTTAGGTGGCCGCCACAGCACAGTGAAAGCAGTCCATACAAACTCTAGGATAAAAATATGTTATGAGTAGATATTTATATTTTCTATCGAAGAAGGATGTTATATTCTATTTTGGTTTGAAAGTTTTTGAAATGTACCATAATTAGCAACATCTAGATTTACTGCTTTTCTAATAGTTTGCAGTGTTTCAGTTAGACGTCAAATGTTTAGTTATAGTTGAACAATATTCAAAAGCAGCTTAACATTGTATATTAAGCCTAGAAAAATAACATCGTATATTAAGCCTAGAAATACTGTTTTTATTCATAAAACCTAAAACATTTCATTTTTATTATTTCAATATATTTAAATGTATGCCTCGTGGCTGGATAATGTTTGTTGCGACGAAACCGTACGACACCCATGGCGTTTGAGCACCCCTGACGAGACGAAAGTAAGTGAAGCAATACAACCAGTGAGGAGTTCGGACCAGTGACGAAGCCAACAGATTTAATAAGTGTATTTCATATGAGCAAAGGGACGAGAAAAATGATTGAAGATGAAAATGTGATTGTGGTATGTATTATAATATTATTGAAATATAGTTTCAAAACCGTTCTTTACGGTTATAAAGAAAATCATATCAACACTAAACCTAACTAATATACGAAACCTATTGTAAGCCTAATCGAAAGCAGTACGATACGGGGTAAGGAACTTAGAGAATGAATAGAAGATGGTAACGAAAGGAAGGTAAGGAGAGATTGAAATCGAACTAGTGGGATGTAGAGTTGAACATATGCATCGCGTGAAACAGAGGATCTCTGCACCCTATTGCTGTGCGACAAGAAGGAACAAGTAATTGGGGACGACGACGTAAGATACGAGATGGTACATGTAAGAGGATAGACGAGAGTAAAGATGGTGAATCAACAGAGTGGAGAAGAAGTTCTACAATGAAAGAAGATTGGGCAATGGATCGGGATAAAAGGGAAAATAGACCGAACAGACATCATCTTTCCTCGTAAGAAGGAAGAGCAGAAGAGTTAACCCGGAGGGCTTTGCGTGCAGCGATCCTTGCAAAGGACCTCTGCACTCTCTTGATACGGTCTTTATGGATCCAAGCCGATGACGACCAGATCACCGAACAGTATTCAAGTAGGAAGTGGACCAGAGAACAGAATAATCTTAAGGCATAGATCAGCTGTGTCAAACTCATTTCATCAGAGAGCCGCAAGTACAGATTTTCAGTGATTCGCGGGCCGCAAAGTAGAAAATAAAAAATATACCCAAATATTTATTTAAAATACTTTTTAAAATCATTATTGTTCAAGAAATTGACTTTTTTTACTCTTCACTTCAAATCTTGAATCGATTATTATTTACAAATTTGAGATGTTATTTTTCATTATGCTTTTTTTTATTTGAGAAAAAAATTCAATGTACTTTTAAAGCCATATGCAATTTCTTTTATCCTTATTATTAAAGTAGGATATTTTGCATTACTCGCGTTCTCACACGGCAGCTCTGAAAATCGCTCAACCACACTTTTTCACTGAGGAAGGGGGAAGTCTGGCAGCCTGTTGCAAATCTTCTTCAAGCAATCTGACTATCCATCGCTGGATGTATAACAAAAATATTTGCCTGCAATTTTTCGACAGATCAAGAGAAAAATTGTAATAAAACGTGTTTAAACTTTATTTATCGCTTATTTCCAAGTTCCAAGTGTTCTGGTGGTATATTCATTTCTTATAACAAGAACCCGTATTTTACGAATAATTTTGTTAAATTACGATAATTTTATCCGACGAAGATTTGTCGTGTGTGATCCCATAAAGATCGGCAATTTTTTTTTGACACTTGAAGGGAGATGATTCACGAAGTAAGGTATGGACTGTGTGAGCTAATCTTTTAATAAGCTATGTATTGCAGGGCATCGGCATTTCGATTAATTTAATCCTTAATCTAAATCCTTTATTCCTAATCATTTCATTTTGGTTTTGATTTTTGGGGAGGTTGGAAAGTACATCAATTCGTCTTGCAGAATGTGGGGTACAAATAATTCCAACTTGGCTTCAATCGCTTACAATGAGTCATACATATTGGGTATTAATATTTTTATGGTGACATGATTGTGAATAAAACAGAGGTGGCTCCAATCTAACATCAAAGATGTACCATTCTAAGGTTGGAGCCGTGCAAATCTGTTCGAAGCAATTCGGAGCTGAGTGAATCCTTTACTCGGCAGTCGAGGGCATTGAGATTGTGAAAGGGCCAGTGAAATCAGAGGCCACACGTTTCAATACTTCAAGCGTTATCCTAACCCGGAGATCCTGTATTCAACATGATTAGTGATTTTAAGACCTACATACAATCAAATAAAAAGGTCCTTGACAACCTCGACATGGTTGACAGGGATATCATCTATGGTATACGAATAGATGATTGGTGAACGGGTACGAGTGAACGAAATGATATTACATTTACTAAGACTGAGAATAAGCCTATCATTGTTACACCAATTGATTGACACAGCAATCACTTGGAGAGGAAACAAGATAATATATTTTGATGTTGTCGGCATAGAAAACCTAATGGACATTTGGTTGGTTAGCTCCGATCTTCAAAAAGGGTCATCGAATTTCCGTATTAAATTTTTGAGGCGTTTTCAAACAATGTGCTGTGTCCCAAATACTCGAATTCGTTATTCAATCGCAACTGTTGTCCCATGTTCACAACCATATGTCCCCTAACCAACATGGTTTCATGCCTAAAAAGTCAGTTACATCTAATCTAATGTGTTTCGTAACTTATTAGTTTAAAAATTAAGACGATGACCATCTGTTCTGTACTCCAATCCCACCTAGAAAAATTTCTCCTCATGGTGTGCATGCAACAACTCTCACTATCCATCCCTAAATGCAAAGCAATTTCTTTCTGTCGAAACTCTAACCCTATTGGTTTCGACTATAAATGTAACAACGTTTGCTTACCTCGAGTATCGTCAGTGAAAGATTTAGGAGCGTGGTTGGACGAGAGAGTCTGCTTTTCTTTGCACCATAGCCAAGTAATCAACAAGCCATATGGTGTCCTGGGTCTTCTCCACCGCATCGGGTCTGATTTTACGGACCCCTTATTCCTAAAAGCTCTGTACTGATGTCTAGTCCGATCCGTACTTGAGTTCGGTAGCATAGCATAGTGCGGTCTCCTTCCTCTCCATCTACCATACTTCAAATTGAACGGATGCAAAGGGCGTTTACGCGTTTCGCTCTTTGGAAAATCCTCGGTTATTCTTGTGATTTTCCTCCTTATCCTGATCGCCTCCACTTCTTCGGGCTTGAGACTCTACAAGTTCGTAGAAGACTTACGCAATTCAGCTTGAGCGATCCGTTATTAGCATGTGTAATGTGATGTGCGTACAACTGTACCTCAAGTACCGTCGCGGTAGGTCAGTTTTTACTGACATGAGCCGTGGTGGAATAAAACTTCGTTCGAGCGGACTTTTGGACACTTGATCGTCCAGGCGATCATAGCAACCTTTAGGAGGTTTCCCTCACTGGAAACGTTGGAGTTTAGAGGTCTTACCTTGGGAAGGGGGACATAACTAAACTCTTTAAATGAGAAGTCGATAGATGTTGGATGGACATAGTCCTATCCTAACAGTCCGAACGAATCTGACTTGCCATGGTCGGAATTGGTTTTATTTATACCCAAGATATGTTATGAGTTTCGTACAATTGGGTTTGGAATATGTTTTTGTCCTAATAAAATGATATTGTTGTTGGGCCGGCCTGGTGGTACAGTCGTCAACTCGTACGACGTAAAAACATGCCCGTCATGGGTTCAAGTCCCGAATAGACCGTGCCCCCATACGTAGGACTGACTATCCTGCTATGGTAACAATAAGTCACTGAAAGCCAAGCTCACTTCACTAGTGGGTACAGGCAGGCCTTGACCGACAGCGGTTGTTGTGCCAAAGAAGAAGAAGAAGAAAATGATATTGTTATTGGTAACAATTTATAAATTGAAATGGTGTGGGGTGTTTGTCGATGTGTGCCTATGCTTCGGTTTTACTGTATTGCGAAAGAAGATTTCAACTATTGTTGTTAAAGAACCGACGTTTTCGTTGCTGAGCTTATAACTTGCTATGCGTTCTCTGTTCACCTAGTTTGTTGCAGTAACGCCTAATTTGCTAATTATGCGTCTTTCGAGTGTTTTCAAGAAGTGTGTCACAATTGTTTTTATTTGAACGGTGTGGCCTGAATTCTTTCGAATTCGAATTCTGAATTCGGTGTGGCCCGGTTGGTTTGTTATGGTATGATCTGATTTGCTGAGTGTGTTATAATGAAAGTGTTGCAATAGTGTGGTTTGGCTTTCCGAAGTGTGTTACAATGAGTGTATAGTTGATGGTGTGTATTATAATCAGTTATGTATAGCAGATATGCTACAGCATGCATACGTGAATTCAACGAACCCACAAACTTGTTTGATTAATACATGTCATCTGAATCATTTCGATCCAGACTTCAATCACTGCCTAGTTCTAGCTGACTCTCTTTTCATGTCTTTTTTTTCTTTTCTTACTATTTTTCCTCTTTTTCGCTCACTTTCCTCACACTATGTCTTGTCTTTATAGGTTAAGTTAGATTATAAGCAACTTTATTAAGTCAATAGGCAGACAAATACATGAAATGAAATGAAATAGCACAGAAAACGATCATGAAGTAGAATAGAACTGACATCATTGATAAAAAGGATAAATAACAGAGGAATTAGGATAATCCCTTGAGGTACACCAGTTTTAGAGAGGAATAGAGAAGAAAAGGAGGAGTTAAACTTGACACAATAGGTGCCATTATAGAGGTATGCATGAAACCAGGAGATAATGGAAACATGAATGCTGAGTTGCTATAGTTTGTTAAGGAGAAGTGAGTAGGGAACTACGTCAAACGCAAATTTGAAATCTGTGCAGACGGAATCGACCAAATGGTCTGAATGCCAGCGCCTACACGTACGGTCCAAAACAGCCGAAGTCATACAAAATCGTGAAAAAGTCTGCGCCTTTACGTTCCGGCTACTCCGTCGGGTAAACCCGCCCTTTACCGAGCCAACCCGAATAGATGTGTTCGTTAAACATGTGTGCTTATCAGGTAGCAGCATTTGTACTGCTTACCTGCCGTATGCCGCTGTGATACCGAGCGACGCTGTGATACAACGCATCAAAAGGACATGTGTAGCCGTGAGGAAATTTTTCTGTGTCTCTTTTGTCTTGTCGTTGTCTTTAGATCCTGATGAGTGAAGCATGCATACCTTTCGGGTACGTTCGGGGTATAAGCTCTGTCCCTCTTATGTTAATGGTGAAGATAGAATCGTATGCAATCGGCTCTGCATTCGGGCGTGGGCAGGCCCGTGGACGCCGTTTGTACGCAGACATTCAAGACGAGTGGAGATTTATGGTGTGACAAGGTTGGATACAGTGGATCTTTTGGGTACAAATCCGTGTTGGTGCGAGATGATGTTGGAGACGTGAGAATCGACAATGAATTCAAAAACTTTTGCAGTTGCACAAAGTTACGTTATGCCGCGGTAGCTATTGATAACCGACGGGTTGTCCGTTTTTAAAATAGGAACCAACCATGCGAGCTTCCATGATGTGGAAAAGGCGGACGAACATGAAGACAGACGAAATAATTTGGATAGTATAGGGGCAAACATACATCTATATAGTTTTCAAACCATAAAATCATGTGCTATTAAATCAATGCGTTGCCATATAAATCACTTACTAAAGTTAGTATTTTTCCTTCAATATTGAGTATTTATGCCGTATATTTCACTATTTTATTTTTTAAAGAGCATTTTTTCAATTTTTTAAACACAAATTAAAATATTTCGGCTGCGTTCGATAAGAACGAATGAATTTCCTAGATAAACCGCAAAGAAATGTGCATCACAAAATAAGGTTTATTTCGCCCTGTAAACCATTTAAACTAAAAATTTTGATTGAAATAAAAAAAAATACAGTAATTGTTCGCTAACTGGATGCTTTTTAACTGAAATGTTTTTTAGCTGGATGTTCGTTATCTGGGATGGATCCCAGTAAACAAATCAAACGTCAAACGTAAAACATCTGGCATCGTATGATCACGTACGCATGCGAATAAAAAAAAAGAAAAACTATGGGAATGGTTTTAACTTGGTTGCTGTGATGGTTACAATTTCATTTCAGTTAACGAACATCGTCCCCTAACTGCAAAGTTAAAAGTATCCCAGTTAGCGAACACTTACTGTATACAGTAAACCCTCTCTTATTTGACACCTCTCCAATTTCAAAAACCTCTCTTATTTGAACAATTTTCACAGTCCCTTCATTTCCAGTATATTTTTGTCCCTCTAATTTGGAAAACCTCTGAAATCTGTATCCCTCTTATTTGTGTATGGTGTTGCCATGGTTATTGAATGATGTATGCTCAAATTGGCAATCGTGTTTGCAGTTTCCTATAGCAACAGTTAAGGCTGCATACTAAATGTTCTGTCTCTTTCTTGTTTGTATGGACCTTTCATTCACTTTCAACCACTGTAATTTTAAAACCCCTCTTATTCGACAGTCCCATCGCCTCTGAAATAAGAGAGAGTTGACTGTAGCTAGTTCTCACGATAGTATAGCGAAAATTTAGACATTTGGTAAAAAAAAACACTTATTTTAATCCTTACTTACTTATTAATCCAGCGCTACAACCGCTTTGCGGTCTTGGCCTGCCTCACGAGTGTCCGAAACCGCTCATGGTCTAGCGCCTTCGTCTGCCAGTCCGTTTTCCCGGCCTTAATGGCGGATGCCTCCACGCCATCTTGCCACCTCAGTTTGGGCCTACCACGCCTCCTCTGTCCTCGTTGACGGCCTAAAAAGACTTTACGGGCTGGGCCGTCCGTTTCCATGCGTCAACATGGCCAGCCCACCGGAGCCTGGCGAGCTTTAAACGCCGCACGACAGTGAGATCGCCGTAATCTCGTATAGCTCGTCATTATAGCGGCTCCTCCATTGTCCTTCCAGGGCCAAGTATCCTGAGCATCTTTTTTTACCATATGGAAATCACTAAAAACCTTTAAACGAATATTTTCCCATGCGAAGGAATCCCAAAAATGACTTCATACACCAAAATACACAGTTTTCCTTGCACCTGTCAAAAGATTATAAGCAAAGATTCGTGCCATTCAGCCTGCATTGGATGGCAAACATTTCACGAACAAGATTCGTCGAACACTGCTTGATTTTCCATTGCCATGGAAAACGGTGATTTTGACAGGAGTGTTCAAGCATAAATCGTTCCATCGAAACGCGGCTATTGAATATTAAATATTACTTAGGGCTTCTTCTATTTGGCGTAACGGCCTATACAGGCTTTTTAGAGTTAATTCATTACCACACAGCCGGATGGGCAATCCTTGATAACTTAGGTCGACGGTCTGTACGAAACTTGAACTCAAAACGGGTACCAGAGTTCGGAATGGGGTCAGTATATGTTTCAGGACTAATATGTTTCAGGATCTGAATGGGGTCAGGATGAGTTCCGGTATAGTTTCAGTACAAGGTCTGCAAAGACGCACCGACTTTGGGAGCAGTTCCGAGATTGGTATAGGGATTGGTATAGGGGTATAGGGAGATTGGTATCAAATACAAGTCCGAATGCGATCGGGGTAAATTCCACAATCGGTATAATGTAATGTAAGGATCCGTTACAGGGCCATTGTATGCTCATTCTAGAACCAGCATGAATTCTGTAATATTTCAGGTTCGATATTGTTAAATGTTGTTAAATGTTTATTTATGTCTTTTCTTTTTACGATTCGAATGAGTACAGTTTTCGCGAGATTCAACATTTTTGTTTTTAAGAGCTGTCTTCTATTTGCTCTAGAGGCAGTTGAATTGTGCAGAATATGATGATGAAATCGATTGATTGATTGATAAATTCATGTAAATAAATTAACATAATTAACTTATACCTCTCTTAGTCCTGACTTTTATTCAAATAGAGTTCTAATTAAACTATGATCTGACAAACGGCTGATACAGTGAACCCTCTCTTATTTGACATCTCTCTAATTTCAAAAACCTCTCTTGTTTGAACATTTTCCACAGTCCCTTCATTTCCAGTATATTTTTGTCCCTCTAATTTGGAAAACCTCTGAAATCTGTATCCCTCTTATTTGTGTATGGTGTTGCCATGGTTATTGAATGATGTATGCTCAAATTGGCAATCGTGTTTGCAGTTTCCTATAGCAACAGTTAAGGCTGCATACTAAATGTTCTGTCTCTTTCTAGTTTGTGTGGACTTTTCATTCACTTTCAACCTCTGTAATTTAAAAATCCCTCTTATTCGACAGTCCCATCACTTCTCAAATAAAAGAGAGTTGACTGTAGTTTGTATACGAATATTATTTTAAAAGGCCATTTCTTCAAGGGTAATTGTGTTGGCTTTGCTATGAAGATATGTTGCCATATGTTGCCTGGTGCCATATGGTTCATTAAGGATCATTCGTAGTACTTTATAAAGGCTTGCTTGTAGTTTTTTAAGGTAGGTTTTAGCACAGTCTCTCCATATCGGAATTGCATATGTACACCTGTGGACATAAAAATAGGAACTTTTTTGCTGACCGAAAGACATAGTTCTTTTCAGAATTATTTGGTAGCCCTGAAAAGAGCTGTTTAAGTGGTGGTTGGGTGGTGGTGTTGCGGTGTTCCACAGAGCGAAAACACATTCTAACGGTCAATGTGTTGACCATTATTGTCTTTCACTGCCTAGCAGCGAGTAGCCATATCCGTGATGAGATTCTGGCATCTTTCTGGAGGTATGCGTTTCCACAATTCCTCGCAGCGTTTCCATAGCTCATCGACTGAGGATGCATGCTGGTTCTTGAGCTTGTCCTTAAGAGTTGACCACAGATTTTCAATCGGATTGAGGTCAGGACTCAACGCAGGCCACGGTAGAACTTGCACATCCTGGTTTGGCAAATAATATCTAACTGTTCGTGATGTTTGCGTTGAGTCGTTATCATGCTGAAAGATGTAATCCTCTTCGTCGCCGAATGTTTGTCGAGCGTATGGCAACATCTTACGACTAAGTATTTTTCTGTTCAGTTCCCGATGATACGGACCAAAGGACCCGGGCCGTGCCAGGAGAAGCAGCCCCACACCATTACGTGGCCGTCTCCGTGACTAAGAGTTTTTTTCGTATTTTTCGGATGATACGCCTGATTGAGAAGGCGCCAGACGTATTTTATGCCGTCCGAACCATCCAGATTGATTCTGGACTCATCCGAAAAAAATATTTTCATCCACCAAGTGATAGATGCAGTTAGATGTTCTTCGGCAAACCGAATGCGCGCTTCTACGTGGTGCGGCTGCAGCTTCCGAACCTTCCGTGGTCTCCGGGCACAGAACCCAGCCTTGCGTAAACAGCGAGACACCGTCTTCGACGAAACTTACAATCCAAGCTCCTGCTTGATACGAGTGCAAGTTCTGAAAGGGTCCGCCCTGACCTTTTCAACAATCTGCGCGTCAACGTTAGCCGTTGTTTTTCGCGGACGACCTGTCGATTTACCCGTAGCCTCGCTACGAATGGCGTTGTCCACAAACGTCCGCGAACGGCCGAACGCCTTGCAGATTGTCTTTATTGGGACGTTCTCACGAAACAGCCCCTGAATGTGTTTCCGCTCCTCTGGTGTGCAGTGCTTACCGAGACCCATGATGATTTTGTGGAATTTTTTAACAGCAACCTTACACCTTGACCACTGACTGAAGAATTGTTGTTTGTTGTTTGAATAGTTTTGAGAGGCTTTGGCTCCAACGGAGTTCTTTCGCCTCTTACTGACTGAGGAATGTTGTTTGAATAGTTTTGAGAGGCTTTGGCTCCAACGGAGTTCTTTCGCTTATACTGACTGAATGTTGTTGTTGTTAGTATGGTTTAGAGAGGCTTTGGCTCCTGCGGAGTTCTTTCGCCTCTTTACACTGTCTGAAGAAGTTGTTGTTAGTATGGTTTAGAGAGGCTTTGGCTCCTGCAGAGTTCTTTCGCCTCTCTATACAGACTGAAGAATGAAGTGCAAAACGATTTGGCTCTCCTTTTATACTGCCGCGACACGTCATCGGCACTCGTAACTCAGGTTAGTAGCGCACCAAAAATGGGAGTATAAAAGGCAAAAATCGGCGATTGCAACTTCAGTACGCCTCGCACTCTTGCCGATGGCACATCAAGCGCATGCATTGAGCCAAAAACAAAAAACACACACAACATTTTTTTCCTATTTTTATGTCCAGCGGTGTAATAGCTGGTAAAATGATGCATTTGCCTGTGCAAGGTGAGTAAGTAAGTAAGTAATTTTGTTGCGTACGACCTCATTATGAAGTAAAAGCATGTATGCGGGTGTAGCGAAAGTTAAAAGTTAAAACACCTTAAGTTAAAACAAAGTTCAAGCAAAACACGCCTCAAGAAAAAGCGCGCTTCAGAAACGCAACAAACATAAACAGGTAGTCAACCGTTCTCACGGTTCAAACGAGGAAGTAACTTTACGCAATTCACAAACCATATAGCGGTACATGTCGTATTAACTATATAAAAACTTGTTATCAAAATAGTCATAGTTACCATAGTCATAGTTATAGACATAGTTACCTATATGCGGTCAGCAACTAAATAGCATATAAGAGATGAAAACCTAAATAAAGTAAGCGCATTCGAACACAAACCTCAGAATCGCTCATTTTTTAATAGTCGGAGGCACTCTCCGGTCGACGAAGGAAAATATACCCGACTCGGTGTAAAGCACCGGCGTTAGGCGCTGCGACGGAGCAACACATCCGCCAGCAGCATTAAATTTATTGATTTGTTTTGTAACAATATTCCACGAATTATACATTCGTTCCGATCGATTGACCTCTACTAAATAACCTGATTGTTATAACGCTTTGCGTATTTGGATTGTACATCTTTACCTGAATTGAAGTAGATCGGGAAAATTTAGGAAAAAAAACCCTCTGATTGTTTTAGCTTAAGATAATCCTACGTACTGGTCCTTACTCCTATTTTTACATCTACATTTTAATCTAGCTATTTACAATTGTGCCTTCACTGGCATTACAAAACTTATGTGTTACGAACAACATTTTTTACTAGTTCAAAACCAGTAATTCTACGTATATCAGATGTGCTCTGCCATGGGGGAAGGTTTAGGACTCTTTTCAAGAACTTATTCTGAAACACTTGTAGCTTATTTATATGAACATTTGCACAATTTACCCATATTTTAGATGAGTAAAGAAATGTAGGCCTAATTAAGGTTTTTTAAAGTAACAGTTTGTTTTTTTAAGTTCAATTTAGAATTGTTGTTTATGAAGCTATACAATTTTTTTATCAGTCTTGATCCACTCATAACTTTTTCCTCTATATGTTTCCTGAAGGTGAGGCTTTTATCTAAAAACAATCCCAAATACTTTACATTAATGATGCATTTATAGATGGCAAGTTTGTTTTCCTGGGAGAGTTTGGATCTTCGGTTGATCAACGGGTTGAGTTTTCAAGCAAAGATGGTGTTTTTGGTATTTTGATGGTAAATTTTGAACATGGTCACGAAAGAGAAGCTTCTGATCACATGTTATTCTCAGGTAATTAATTGTCTTTGTCCATCTAATAGGAGTGTCTCCTATTTTAACCATATGGCCTATTAGTCTAAGGAGTGTGGACCGCATTTTGTGTGGAAAAATAATGGCTTGAGTTTTACTTTCATTTAACTTTATTTCTGGGCTCTATTTTTGAGTTCTGATATGGTTCTTCCTTTGACTGCAATGGCAGTGTCATTGGCAAAAAGAAATAGCTTTCATAAATGTGGGAGAGATGCTAGGGCCGAAAGATAAATAGTTAATGGAATGGGAGTCAAAATGCTCCCTTGGGTAGGCTGACCAGCTAAAGTTGATGAAAAAACGGGACACATGTAAAAAATACGAGGAACCAATTATTTTTAAGAATTCAGAAAACATTTCCTTTATTTTTCCAAAAATTTCTAATTATTTACATAAATTTCGCATTCAACACAAGGTTCATAAATTACTACAATTTGGGTCCTTCAGCATACTTTGACACAGGTAGGGAGTCCAAGGTTGGAGTTGCTAAGCTCATACCTTTACCCTTTAAGTCTTTTAACCATAACCATCTATCTTTCAATCTTTTTAGAAATATCCTTTCATCATAGCTACCAAAACCAGAGCTAAGAACCCACAACACGACGTGTTCTAGAATATTTTCCAAAAAAACCTTAAACAATATTGATGACCGGACTTTTAACCTAACGCCTTCCATCCCGTTAAGCACAGACTTGTCTCCAACGATTTATGAAACTTTTGGTCCGTAGGTCCAGTGTTTTGACCACTTTGTGGGGCATCTTCGAAACTGGACTCCTTCCGAATCTCGGAAGTCGGAACGGTTCCGATACTGTCACCTTCCCATTTCGCAAATTAGCTAAGTGAAATATTAAGAGACGGGCTATTTCTCCAAAACCCTTTTATTGGCATTAAGTCTACAACACTAGCACATTACATCTGCAGTTAAAAGAACTACCTCTAGGTGGCAGAAATTGAAAGAAATAACTCTCGCCTTCGTCGAAAAGTATATCCAGAAAAAAGTTCAAAAAAATTCGTCAATATATCACACACTTTGACACGTTTCTTCCTAGCAAAAGATATATATTAATGATACTTAGTATTGGAACTCTGATTTGCCTAAGCAAAAATCAATTTTAAAGAATTGCTAAATGCATTTCTTTAAATTGTGCACCGATAGTGATCTTAATTTCACATTGGCACCTAAAATCGTACCAAGAACACACATGATATTGCTCGATTTTATTCGTTAAAGGTCCTAGCACATTGGGGAATTTAGAATAGAATAGCTTTTACCACATTAGCCGGTCTCGTAGTACAGTCGTCAACTCGTACGACTTAACAACATGCCCGTCATCGGTTCAAACCCCAAATGGACCGTGCTGCCATACGTAGGACTGACTATCCTGCTATGGGGGGAAATCAATTAGTCACTGAAAGCCAAGCCCACAAGTGGTACAGGCAGGCCTTTACCGACAACGGTTGTTGTGCCAAAGAAGAAGAAGAAGAAGAAGCTTTTACCACGCCAGGAAAAATGAATTGTTGTAGATCAATTTAGATTATTATTTCATTTAGAAGTTATTTCATTTTCATATTTAAATTCCATTATTATGCACAAAATTTTGAAGTCTTACGCGATAATGCGAACGAAACTATTTGTAGATTCTATCAAGAAAGAGAATCCGCCTGTCAAGGTGTAAAACGGTGTTTTTTTTAGAAAGAAACACATAAAGCAGTTCCGTAATTCCGAGCGAGTTATTACATTAGCAAAGCGAATTTTGCTGTCAAATGTGGTAAACGACAGATGAATTACAGATATATTGTTGTAAAGCAACAGGGCCGTAAGAGAGGTATTTGTTGAGCATTTTGATTTGCATGAAGGGCACCACTGTATATGAAATCACGGCACTCTACACAGAAAACTTTTTTTCCTGAACATCAGTAAAATTTTACTGAAGTTTTTTGAGCTGAAGATTCAGTAATCATGTCAGTTAAAAGAATGCTTACTGAATCAAGTAATGCTCGATGCTCACCGAAATGACAGCTCGTTTACTGAAATCACAGTAAAGCCATTCTCATATTACTGATTTTTCAGTAATTAATAGCTATTAATAAGTGACGAAATATGTCATTCAAATTGAGTACTTTATTTATGGGTAGAGATTGCCAGTCCCTCATTTCATGCTCATACATGTTTTTTATTGTTTGATAGAGTTTTTATAATGTATTTTGTCGCTACAAGTGTAGCTGGTCCAGAAAGCGCTCACACACACCACGCAATTGTAGTAAGCACAGTGGATTGTAGCAAAGATGGTACACACCAACAATGGCAGCCTTGATTCAAATTAATCCCGCAAGCCAAAATCCCACCTGAAATTTCATCAGAGTGTCTGTAAGCGCCTACCAAATCAACTTTTTCACATCACGAGCAAGTGGGCCCCGTATTGTTTTGTTTTGATATTCCGACTGATAGGTCGGTTTGACAGAATGAATAGCTGCTTTTTCAGTCATTTGTTTTACTGATATCCAGTGAAACGACCAATTTGACAATGATGTTACTGATTTTAAGTAAAATGCGTATTACGGAAATGCATTCAGTAAATTATTTGGCTGAAAGTCAGTAAAAACATAACATTCATGCTGAAAATCTATAAATATTTACTGTTACTAAGTTACTATTACTGAAACCGGATGAGAAAAACGTGCAACCAACACTCTACAATTGAACCCAATCTAAATCTTAATACCCTTAACAATAATTTCGTTTATCAACGTTCATTGATCATACAAATGATTTTCCTCAAACTTAACATTTGTAGGGAGCTTACAGGGTTTTACAGTCCAATAAATAATTGTCCACATGCTTAATACAATTCCCGATTAGTAAGACACACGTTTTTGACTCGAATCGTTTGACATTTGGTTCAATCGAAGCCGATCATTTTTAAATCATGTGGACAGTGTACAAAAACCGAGTTATCCTATTAATAAATGGTAAACAATTGTGTTCTCTAAATTGAGCATTGTTTACAGCATGTGGACATTTGTAGGATTTTTTGAAGGAATAGGAATTTTTATTCTAACTAGTACAGAACATTAAAAAACGGGACGAATCGGGATTTCTTACAAATACGACGGGACATACAATTTCTGGTAAAAAACGGGACTGTCCCGTTAAATGCGGTACGTATGGTAAGCCTACCCTTGGGGGACTCCAGCTGGGATGCTGGTAATACCAAAGGATTGTTTCCCTAAGGTGACTCGAAAAGTCCTTTACGATAGATAGCTCTGAACAGACAATGTAAGATGGAAGTCTCATATTGATCATTTTGTAGAGCAGGCCGTCATGCCAGGCATTGTCAAAAGCATTTTCTCTCATATTATTCGTTATGGTGTTTCGTAGACGTATTAACTGATGAATTGCAGAATGTCCTGATCGGAACCCAAACTGTTCAGACGGAAGGATGCGTAACTCTTTAATCGCATCTTTTAACCGCTCAAAAATGGTTATCTCAAAGAGCTTGCTTACCGCTGCGAGTAAACTAATGGGCCTTTAGCTCTCTGGTAATGTCGGATCTTTTCCAGGTTTTAGGATGGATATAACCTTTGCGCATTTCCAACAGTCTGGAAAGTAGCCAAGTTCCATGCATCTTGTGAATACATTAGCCAGTAGTTCGATTGCGCGGGTGTGAAACCGCTTAAAAAGGATGTTAAATATGGAATCAAAACCTGGTGCTTTCATGTTTATTAGGCTTTTACACGCAAATTTAATTTCATTGACTGTCGTTCTGGTTTTGGATGGGGTTAATCCCATAGGCTCATCGAGACCAAGAACAGTGGACGAGACCAATGGTTCATGTGGGCTGTTGATGATTTCGCCGATGTGATGTGCGATGGCGAATTGCTTCGCGAGTAAATCGGCTTTTTCAGCAGATGATATAAGCGTTTGCCCATTAACTACAAAGAAGGGGGGGGGGGCGATTTGGGTTTCGTTTGGCAGACTTTAGCAATCTTCCATAAAGCATTGGGGCG
This sequence comes from Anopheles merus, assembly GCF_017562075.2. Lineage (NCBI taxonomy): Eukaryota > Metazoa > Arthropoda > Insecta > Diptera > Culicidae > Anopheles > Anopheles merus. Next base: position 58,513,569 of record NC_054082.1, read on the forward strand.
TGTATCAAGTTTTCAAAGATGATGACCAAAGTTCTTGTTCCATATTTCAGCAACTCTTAACGAGTTTATTCTGCCCAACATCGCCGCTTGCTGTTTTAGAATTATATCGCCCGATCGTTAATGACGTCGTTTCAATTCATTTCTTTTAGTGATCGAGTTCTTTGTTTCTGGATCAAGTTTTATTAATTTGGTTTTAGGTATAACTGCAGGCACGCATTCGTTTTCCGCGGTCTTAATAGCATATTCCAGAAATCATTATCTACATTTCATTATGGCAATATCAACATCTGTCCTTGTCTACACTTTGCTGGTAAATATATGGAGATCAGCCACTTGACCAAAAAGTTGCCAGTCCACTTGCTGCTAATTGTTGCATTTTATTGGTGGTGTTATAGTTCCACAGAAATCAATCATTAGCATTAGTATTAGCATTCATTTCATCATTAGCAGTCATTTCAGTAGCGAGTTTACATTTTTAGGGTAATATACTGATATAAGATTAAATGGTCCAGTTCGTTTTTGAACTGGTATACTAATTGCTTCAATTATTCATTTAATTCATTTATTTCATTTATTTCATTCACAGTCTGCTTTTAATGTTTAACTGAGTATCTTTGTTTAGCTTAAATATAACTACAATGATCAAGAGAAGTATAAAAAAGCATAATATTAAAAAAATGTAAACTTAAAGAAAAATAAAGATAATGAAGAAGGATGTATGAAGAGAAATCAGGAAGATGGTTGAAAGGAAAGGTCACGAGAGGGGAAAGCATTTAACGAAGAGTTAAAGTCAAAGAGATCATGATAGTAGTTAAACCATCTGAGACAGGACAGAAAAGGATCATTATGACAATATAATGTATGTCGTGTTTCCACATCTTAAGGAGGACGGCGACGTAGAGCACGGCATTGTACATATATGCAAATAGAGGCAAGCGAATCAGGAGCGTCAATGGAGGAAACAAGTAACCCGGCAATGAAACATGCTTGACTCACATGACGTCGCTGGCTTAGTGATTGCCGTTTAAACAATTGTAATCGCGTTTCATCGAGAGGGAGTTATGCAGAGCGAAAAATACGACAAAATGCAACCCTGGTGAAGTGTCGTTGAACATTTCATAATTTATAGCATCCCTTAAAACTAGAAGGACTCCATACAATACTAGCATATTCCAAAATTTAACGTAATAGACTGCAGTAAAGAGTTATTAAACAGGAAAGATCTCTAAACTCAGATGAAATCCTGAGTATGAATCCCAGAGTTTTATTTGCTTTAGTTATTACTTCCTCCAATTATGCTGATTTTGTAATGTGAAAGTAGCCTATGTTGAATGAGTTTTCGTACTGCGATCGCTACACCACCCCCTCTCTTTTCTGTAGGTCGATCGAGTCTGTGGATAGTATAGTTTTCGATGTATAAGCTCAAATCAGGTTTGAAATGTTTCCACTATGAGAGCGACATCAAGTTTTGCTGATGTAGGAAGTCTCCTAGTGGTATTGCCTTGGATTTTAATGATTGTGCGTTCCATACTACAACTCTTAACTTATCCATAGGTAATGATAAGCTTCTCTAAGATGGTGATTGGATCAGCTTTCGTAGGACATAAGCTTTGTGCTTATTTCTTAGAAAATTTGCATTAGCGTAGTAGCGTCGTACAGGTATTCTTGTTGGGTGGAAATGGGCCCGGGAATAGTCGCATGAGCGTTTATCAATCGTTACGCAATACCAGCAAATCGTTTCGTTTCCATTCTTGCAAAATCGATTCGTTGGAATTTTGGCTGTTCGAACGCGATCATTCTTATTTATTTTCTTTTCTCCTGCTCATTCTCTCCATCACGCCGATGCACCGCAACGCACATACACTATCATAGACCAGTTGTCGCCTTTTCACAATTTGTCGCACGCTCAGAAAACACGTCTGTTCAGCTTTGCATTCCACCTGTGACTCCTTCAGGATCGACATGGTTTCGGGATTTGTCGCAGAATCGGTATGAGTTCTGAATTATTTGTTCTTGATGCAATGCACGAAATTAACACTTTGACCGCCGGCCTGACGTCACAGTTTTCCGAATGAGCACGTAGCGCATGGCAAGAGAGCTATGAGAGCGACAATTTCTCGAGCGATTGTTATCACTATTTTGTTTCATTGCGATAAGCGGCGTAACACATGTCGTACTCGTTCTCTCTTTCCTACCTCATTCGTTATCAAGAGAATTACTGAGCCTCAGATACAAAGCTGAGCGGTGAGCAAAACCGTCATGCGATTTCATATGACGCAGCGCTTAAAATGCTAAAATAGTACAAATAGCAATTAAAAAGTTATTTTCCAATTGATGTGGATTTACAGATCCAGTGATGAGTTTTTTTTTACCTCAGAATGTTCAAATAACCTGTTTTACAACCTTCAAACACATTACTTTAATATATTGATGGTTAATTTATCAATTATGCACGATTGTTCCTAAAAGCAGGTGCAAAATAAAAGTAGCACTAATTGGAATTTTGATAAATTTTTGATGGTAGCATATCAAACATGAATAGCATCTCTGATAACCACACTATCAGCTATAGACAAATTGTAACACACTTTGGAAAGCCAAATCACACTATTGCAACACATTCATTATAACACATCAGCAAATCAATCCACACCAAATCAACATACCCAGACCATACCGTCCATAGAAAAAACCAATGAGACACATTTATCGAAAACAACCTAAATGCTTAGCATAAGCAATTCAAGCGTTAGTACATTCAAGCGCACGCGCCCGTTCTTTGGCTATAACAGTTTATACTTTCCAGAACTTTGTAAAAACACTAAAAGCGCAGTATAGGCACATATTGGCAGACACCTCACTCCGATACAAAGTATAAATTGCACCTCATATCAATAAACTTTAATTGGAACAAAAACACATTCCATAACTAAATGTATGAAACCTATTGAGTACAAATAAAACCACTTCCGAACGTAGCAGTCAGATTCGTTCAGACTGTCAAGATAGGACGTTACGCTGCCCAAAAACATCGCTTGGCCCAAAAACTTATTTCAAGAGTTTAGCCTTCCAACTTATATAAGGGAAACCCCTTCTGGGTTTCTATGATCGCCTGGACGATCGAGTGTTGAAAAGTCCGCTTCAAACAAAGTATTATTCTACCTCTATACATGTCAGCGAAGCACTGACCTACCGCGACGTTGATCGATGCACCGTATGTACGCTCATCACATTACATGGCGACCGTATTCAAAATCGAAAATATTACATGGCGACCGTAGCTATCTTCCTAACCATTACACATGTTTTTGATTATTTATGAACATTCCTATAATGAAAATACATGTAACTTATACAAATTATTTTAATTAATCATTAATTTAGGGGCAAAAATGTAAATTCTAGCGAGTATAAAGAATATCCTAATCATTAGTGAATCAACATGAATGAAATATAAGAGCTCTCAATCTCAACTTAACACTAGGTTTACGGAACCCGTTGTTAGGTCCGTTTCGTTACATCCTGTTGCTTTCCGTAGTCGTTTTGTCCGTGAGACTGGGTGACTGGCCCTGCGTTCACGTGGTCGTTTTATTTAGCGTCGGGTTACCCCCCCCCCCCCCCCCCCGACGTTCAGGCACCCAGTTTCCCGGGATACCCACCCCCCTCCTGGTTCGCCATGTGCCACCATCCGCCCAAGCGGTTGGATCTAGCCCGTGTACCCAAGCTAGGATATATGGAGGCACATGTTACCGCTCTGCACGACGAGGACGTGTCGCAATAGGAGTTGGATGGGAGAGCCAGTATTATCCCTCGAGAGGCTTCGGATCCCATCCCATTGCACAGCGTAACTTACTATGATTTTGTAGCATAAGTTTTATTTTCATAACTTTCATAAATTTTCGAGTACATATGTGGTATTCCTATCTTTACGAAACCCGTCAAATTGACGGACGTGTTGATTACATTTAGTTTATTTAGTTGAGTTGTGATATTTTTGAACAAAATTAAATGTAAGAGTGAACGAGAACTAAAAAACTTAATATCATTGAAAAACATTATTGATAATTTAAATAAAGTGGCCTCAAACAGAATTGCTGATCAACTTACTCCTTGTGTTTTTCGAAACTCCCGCGGTCATTGGTCAAAATGTGGCATCGAAAAGATATCGGTTCATTTGTTCGATGAAACAATAACGACTGTTACAATAAATTAGCATTATCCAGAATTTTGTTATTTTAAACTTTGTTTTGTTAACCAAAACGTGTTAAACGATTCATAATTTTGATAAAATAGTTTTTTTCATGATTTTAACCACTCTAAATACGCATCTCATCCCGTCAAATTGACGCGTGTCCGTAGAGGTTGTAGTTGTAAGCAACTTGTAGTTTTATTCAAGCATAAAATAGACTTGGGCAGTACAAAACATAAACGGTTTTCTAATTTTTTATTATAGATGGTTATGATATGAGTGAAAAATGAGTGTCGCGGCGAACGTTCCCGGGATCGAATGAGTTCCCCGATACGGCTGAATATCTCGCTGAAAGAGTCTATTAAATGCCTCATCAAAACTACAACTCACTGAACATGTCTATATAATCCTCAAATATCCTGTATTGTATCACTTAATTTATTCCAAAATTTGATAAACCACTTTTTTAAAACCGAAAATGGTAGGGGAACGTAGGTAAAATGAAAATGTGCAAACATTATCTTAAACTAATGTTTTATCAGAAAATGTGTTGAAACTTTTAAGTTTCCATCGATTTTTGCGTTTTTTTTTTCATAAATGAAAAACATGATTTTTTTTCGTGCAGTTTTGAAATGTTCGGGTAAGACGGATACCTGATATGGGAAAGATGGACACCATGAAGGGTAAGATAGACCTATAAAAAACGTTGGAAATTGAAGAGGTTTATAGTATTTTAACATATCCTATTGCTTTCCACATTATGGTACGTATGGTACCAATTCTAAGGCAATTGCAACGACGGTTCATTCAGTCATGAATTTAGAAATTGTAAGCGGGGCTTGTATTACATCGTAGAATGCAGCATCTAAAGCAATATTGAAATATCGCGTACTAACAGCTGACGTTGCTCCAGCTTACAGAACAACACTGTAAAACTTTCTTTTAGGAAATTTCTCCGCAAAAAGTCCACGACCCCAGTATTTTTAAGAATCTCGTTAATAGTTTAAGCCATTTTCCGCCATGTCAAAATTCAACATTTGATATTTGCAATCCCATAAAATTTCTCATCTATTCCTCAACGATGTCGTATCAATGCCTCATCTTTTTATTGCTCAAAGTTGTCCAAGTCGTGACAAGATGTTGGAGTAATAGCATAACGAATGGCTACCATTTTGACCGGTGTTTCATTTCTCGCATATTTCAATACTTTTTCTAGTTGCTGATTGGTTTATAACTTCGGAATACCTTTTGTTAAGGTATTTGAAGAAATCTATTCATCACCAATTGATATAAGAAGTAAAATAAATCAATAAATTCGGTGTCCATCTTTCCCTACAACCAAGTGTCAGACTTTCCCGCTTTGGTGTCAGGATGTTTTAAACACCAAAAATAATATTTTGTATTGCTTTCATTCGTTTTTTCGCCAGTTTTTTTCATCAATTATCACGACAACTCATTCATGAAATAAAACTCCAGAAATATAAACAATACAAGTTGAAGAGCTTAATATCCGCTGCATTCAAGTTAGATCCTCAAGAATGTACACGATTGAAAATTTATTTTTTTCGTGGATTAAACAATTACAACGAAATTACAACAGAAATGAGAAAGCTTTTCTATGTGGTTTTACGTTCTTATTTCACATCTGTTTTTGAGAATATTCCACCGTAATTGAAATATGTACAATTGACATATTAAAGTAAGATGCAATAAAAAAGTTAAATAGTTTATTTTAGCATGATAATTCCACAATTATTTTGAAAAAACATGCTGGTACCATTTTAATTTCGGGCAGTGTTTGTCTCTTGGAATTAAAAGTCACATGAAATTTACGTTATCTTTAAGAACAATCCGTAACACGCATCCTAAAGTTATTAAATGCCTCCGATATTATTTTGCATAACCCTGTGATCTGACCAAATTAACTAGTATTAAAAGATATCTTAATATTAGAAAATATAAAATCATCGTTACCTCCATCTAACCAAAAGAATTTTAGAATTTGTAAAAGCATACATGTACGTATAGCGTTCTCATGTAACATAATGATAAGGTAATGAAAATTCATCCTTATATTGGATCGTGTCGAGCATTGAAAATTCGAAGGTAACGTCATGCTATTTCGCGCACGCATTCGATGCCAAAGACATGGCAAACGTTCCAAAGCAAACGGCACGAGATCAAACGGTAGCTGGAAACAAGCTGAAAAGATGTCTTAAAGGTGTTTGATTTTTAAAAAATTTCCAAAAATTCTTAAAGATTCTTTTAATAATTTTTTGAGATGTATATAAAAAACATGGAAGTATTGTAGAAAACATGGGAGTGGCATAACAATGGAAGTGTCTGCTTAACCTTTTTACATAACTGACACAAAACTATGTATTTTATATTGCTGGAGAAAATATTTCAATTGATTTACATATCAAAATTGGTTTTAGAAATACAGTCCGAACTCACTGGTTGAACTTCGATTCCCTGCCAACTATTGAATATGTGCTTTTAACATTACCGCTGAATTCGTCGATATGTATTTTAAACCGCTGTTAACAAATGCCCCACACAAACCTCTCTAGAACCGAATTTGTTATTAATATAAGTTCAAACAAATTCGGATCTACAGGGTGGATGTAGAACATAAATCGACGAAGATAAATCCTAGTAAACATGTTTTTGTCAAACTGACAATTGGAACAGATACCGCTTCATCTCTAAAAAACTATCAAATTAAATTATACTGCGTAGTTAAAAAAACTCTTCAATAAATATCGAAGAACTTGTTAAGCATTGGACAATTATTTAATTTATTTTGAATACATAGAATAACTACAGCCTAAACATACACCTATGTTAGAGAAAGAAGCAAAAAGTAACTAACTATGAGAATTTGAAGAATCACGTGTTAAAGTATTGTCTATTTAGTCCTTAAAAATACTGTGAACCTGACAATTTCAAGGTTATAATATTTTAAAATTAATTTATAAGGATACGTATAAAAAATATTATAAAAGTTATAGGGCAACAAAGCTAAGATGTGCCAAAATTGCACCTTCCAAAAATCGTACTCTTATCTTTTCATGATGCAGAACGTTCCTGTCAACCTTTCATGTACACAGAGTCGTCTCAATTTTCAAGCTACAGAAACAATTTGTATTGCAAGGATTGCGGTTAGAGATGTTTCATTGTTTGTATAGCAGTTTAACACACAGTTGTACCGCATTACCTACCTATGCAATTTAGGAGTAAGTATGAACGTTTTCCATTCCAATACATGATATTTAAAAAAAGACGCCGTTGGTTTAAGCGGGAATAAAGGTTAAGATATTATAGGCAGAACGTTGTACATTAAACTTCTTTAGGGCGATCTTTTTCACATATCTCAGAAGCAGTTGGATGTTTTATGTTTCGCTGTACACATACATACGAATAGTGCATTCCTTGCTTACATGGTGAGCATTTCATTTAGGGTACAGCTTGTGTTTCATTAATTTTTGTGAGACTGAAAAAAAAGAAAAGGCTAATTAAAACAATTTAAATACATGGTCTTATTTCTACTTCCTTACTTCCTTAATCAGCAAATGGTCAGTAAAATAAAATATTGTACATGCTAGCTCCAATTTCATCATTACAAATACGTGTATTTATAGTTGAATTAACGGTATTATCAAACCAAAGAGACACGGAGAAATAAGTGTATAGCTACGGAAAAAATGGATGGAAAAGGTTAGTCTTTGGTTACATTCGCCAGGCACGGAAAATCAAAACGAAATGGATTCGATGTCAAGCGAAGCAAAAATCGCAGTGCAATAAAAAGGAACACCCCACACAGAATGTCTGGCTGTTTTCATTGCGCATGTGTCCTGAAAATCTTGGAGACGTACATGTAGTTGTAATAGTGCAGCTATGTCAAGGTAAAATTGCGCCTTTTGCCATGAAAGTGAAACAGTGTGTATAGAAAAACGAAATGGCCGAGGGTAATTTTACCCTAGGGCTATTTTGAATAGGGGTAACCATAACTTCAGGCCAAAACCTCCCTTACTGAGTCGCAGGACGAATATGTGTTGCCTGCCTACTATGTTGCCTTGTACATCTAATTTTATAGCTTGAAACAAAACCGGGAAACTGTTTTATGTCAGGAAACGTAATACACAATTTTATTTTTATGGTGAATTATAAAGAGAAATGAAAAATACATACGTGAAAGAATGTTATTACACCGAAATGTGCTTATTTCCCAAAACTCAATGCGCTCATCACAGCCGTCCTTTTAGCAAATAGTTAAAGCAATCTTAACGGTACAATCATTAATGAATTGGAATATTTTATAGATGTTTTTGTTGGTAGCCAGTCAGGTTTATCTCAGCTAAGGTATATGAGGCATCACTATGTTCGTTATGTTAAGCTTGGAAAAGATAAAAACAAATGACACGAGACAGTATGAAGCAGGGGATTATACCAATTATGCTATTATCCCAAAACTTTGACATGCGAATTAGCAGGTATATGTTTATGTTTATTATGAAATAAATATGGCATAAGCTGAAATAAGATTTTAAATTTGTTATAATGAGTATCCCTGTATGTACAAAGATTTAAAAAGTTTCAAGTGCCGGTCTTGCAACACCTGGATTTCGATAGGAAAATCTATTATATTTTCGATCATGCAATGATTGATACAAGTAATTATACACACACACACACGCGCACATATATATAATATAATATATATATATATATATATATATATATATATATATATATATATATATATATATATATATATATATATATATATATATATATATATATATTTATATATATATATATACATATATATATATATATATATATATATATATATATATATATATATATATATATATATATATATATATATATATATATATATATATATTTGATGGGTTAAAGAATCATTTTCACATGTTTCATCATAAGCGCATAAGCGAATAATAATGCAAAATATGTGTCAATGTAAACCTGTACTCATTACGTATTTTTATTTGAAATCTCATTTTCTCTCATCTCAAGTCATTTTAAAAAAAGAAGCTTGAACAACATAAAACCATGTACACACATACATTTTTGATTGGAAATATGGTTTAGATGGCTGTAGAAAATAATGATTGGCTGAACAAAATTATTTATTCAAGCTGTCTAACCAAAAAAGTCAACATTCATCATGACCGCGTGATTGGTTACGGTACCATGATAGTGTTTGCTTAGGTGTAGTAAAAGATACAAGAAACAACTGTATGTTGAAACAAGTAAAGCGAGATTTTAGATGTATGATCATGCGTTTTTGTAGCCCATATATTGGGCTATAGTAACAAAAAAATATCGTGTATTGCAAGTACATTAAAAACATAGTCATACAAAATATTATAAAACATATGAACAGCAAACGATACAGAAAAAAAAATCTTAGTGATTTTTTTAAGCATACTGTAGCGTTCTGCTCATCAATAGTTAAATTAAAGCTTTGGATGGATTGCTTTACCATTTAAAAACAATTTAATCATTATTCAAATTAGTAATAAGTATTAGCTATGTAGTACAGTAAAAAGAACATTCATGAATAGTAAATGCAATATTCTTTTTTTATAAAAAGGTTTTTGGTCGATTCTTGAAACTTTCACACAAAAAACCATCAAAGAAACTTTAATGGCGCCTTAGAATAACTATTGTTATTCTGCGTATTTTTGTGGCTAAGTTTATTTTAAATGAAAAATTAAAAAAAAAAACAATCGTTACAGAATTAAAGTTAAGAAAGCTGATAAAAAATCACTGGCTGACAAACAAAAAGCATAATCCCTGTTTGATTATATAACTGATATAGCTGAGTTTTTGGTTAATCAAAATACTTTTTTTATACAATAATGGCTTATTTTCACTGCAGCACCAGTTTTTAGAGGGCGTGTTGAAGGCTTAGGGACTATACGAAAAAATAAATAATATTACACGTAAAAATCACTAAATGATACTGCACATGCGTGTATTATCTAGGTGCTGTAAACTTGATACACCAACACTGTAAACTTGATACAGCTCAAATTTAATCCGTAAAAACTATCACTCCTTTTTCTTGACTACACTAAAAAAATGTGTTGATGCTTACCTACTGTAATAAAAATCAATAGATTTATTAGAAATAAATCTGTAATAATGTAAGTGTTTAGAGACGATAATATGTTATACTTATTGCAGACATTCGATGTGTTAACTGGCGTTAAATTATTTACTGCCTTTGTCCGCAAATACACTGATATAAGGGTGTATGAAATAATATAAAAAAAATATTTTTCTTCACATTAATTCTGAACCAAGTAAGGTACTGTTTTCTGCTTGGTTAAATATTCTTCACTAAACTATTATCTTGAACAACATTACTCTTGGTTTTACCAGCATCTTCTGGTTCCAAAATCTTCTGCGCTGAACTGAAAGCCACTGAACTAAATGCAAAAATGACGACAACGACGCACACTGGATAAGCGAAAGCTATGATCCCTACTGCGAATGGTAACTCATTTTGCAATATTGAGTTCCTTGTGTGTGTCGAATGGAAGACATTATTCCTAATTGAAGCTTTAGGCCTTGTGAGCTCAAATGTTCCCTTGTCTTTCAAATATCTCCCAATGCATTGGAACTCATCACTCATCATTTTGAGTTGGTCAAAATTGGAAATGGTACAATGTAACAATTTTGACCATTTCAAACATTGTTTTGAAAATTGGATGTTATTAAAGTTTTAAGGCATTGAATGTAAATAAAGTAGCCTAACTCATATTCGTAGAAAACTCTTAACTCCTTTCTCATAACAAACAGAAAGAAAAACATATTTTATAGAAACAACAATAACTGTTCGAAGCTACCAACCAAATCTTTTTTCAACAATGATTAATAAATAAAAAAGCGACATAATTTATCTTGCTTTAATCTAATCCAAAACATAATTTTGTAAAAGTAAGGAACAGCCCACGACGCTACTTCAGTGTTATGCGTAACGCCTGTCTATCTTAAGCCCAAGTATCATTTTTGTTGAACCCCTGCTTGAATCGTCTTGGATGGGTTAATTGGTCGATAATAATGTCCTAATATTAGTTATTTTATGTGATGATAAGAAAAGAAAAACTTTTGATTACTTATAATGTATTAGTTCAAGAATCGTTGATATAAATAATTAAATAAAGTTAAGACGTACTCAGACCATTCGTAATTAAATTTTAAAATGTTCGAAAACGTGAAGTGAATAGTTAATGAACATATCATATAGTTAATATAATTAGTTTAAAGTAAGTTTTTTGTCTGGTTTAAATTTTAATTTACTTTAAAAAATAAGCTTTTATTTTCATTACAGTTATGTTTTTAAATTTGAATTATCTACACCGATCGGTCACGTGGATGACAAAATGTAATTTATCACCAATATCCTTTCTTTCCCTCGTGTTTTTTAGGCCACTCAACTGCCTAACATCCAACAATACCGGCACAGTGTGAGAAATTCCCATATTGGCATTTTCGAGTGCGAGCTTTCGAACTATTTCTTCTAAGCTTTTAGAACAAGCCCTGTCAATTCGACTGTGATGTGGCTTTTTCGTTACTTACGAAAATTTGAAGCTTTCAACAAGGTTTATCACGCAAAAACCAATAATTGATTAATTTTGCTCTTATTTTCGGCAGTTTGTTCTTATCTTCGGCAGGCTGTGTTCCTATTTTCGGCAGCGCAAATATGGGTAAGAAAATGTTTTTATCAATGAACAAAAAAAGTTTAAAGTAATTTAACACTCTTACTTTCCTAAGATTGGAGTTAAAAAGCACTTTATTTATTAATTTTATGTTACAGTGGAGCGCCGATTATCCAGGCTCTACGGGACTCGACCTCTCACGGATAGTCGAAAAACACGGATAATGAGTCAAAGTATTTATTTTATCACAAATTCCTGATTCGTTTTTGAAATTTATTTTATGTTTTGGTATATCCTAGCCAGTTTTTATAAACCTCATGTTTTTCCGATGATAATATTGGAAATGTACAATAGCTTTTTTTGTTTAGAAAATGTCCTCTGATAACCATATTTTTTTAAATATCCTCTTCAGCACGCAATGTCATCTTTGTATTGAACTGTCATTTTTCAACAGCACGGATAAATGGACAACCAGATAAAAGGTACCCGGAGAAACGGCGCTCCACTGTACTTAGGCAGCGGTCAGAACTGCGCCGCATGCGATTTTGCCGCAAGCTTTTGTATGGGATTTGACGTTAATGACAGCACTTGCGAACCTGCCGCATGCGGCGATGCGGCAAAATCAAAATCACTTGATATTGCCTCATCGCCGCATGCGATTTTATTTCAGATGTCAAATGTCTAAAATCATATCAAATAATGATTATCTTTATAAAGAACCAACAAAATATCATTATAATATCTTGAAAAGCTAGAAAATCGAGAAAACTCTTTTCTTGCCGCATGCGGCAAAATCGCATGCGGCGAGGTTCTGACCGTTCCCTTATTTTAGCCCATTTTGAGAGCCTTTAAGATGCGAAATTTAAACAAAGCAAACATTGAAGAAAATTGACAGTTTGATGGTTATAGCGTGTGGCGCGAACTGGCTTACAAATATTTATGTTTCTCGTAAGTTAGTGCATTATTGTCGTGAAATTGGTGATATTTGGTACTAGAAAAGTCATATTATGTGTCGACATACGCATTTTAGTGCTCTGATCAAGTTTAAAAGGAATAATCAGGCGAATCCAAGATGTATTATTGTTACGAGTTTCGGCAGGACCTCACAACATTGAACAGTCAAAAATAATTTTTTACTGCGTACCTATTTCTAGCAGCATTTAAAGTGAAAATAACTTGTTTATCGTGATTTTAAAATTCCAAACAAGATAGTATAAATTAAACGACTATAACATATTTAATATACATTACATTTTCATTGTTTTATTGTTCTGGTTTTCTTAACCACAAAACCTGATGAACTATTGTCTATTGCTGAAAATTGCTAAGCTCTGCACAATTTAGTTGATATTTTGGAAAATACGAAAGGAAATTGTGTGAAATTTCGTATATTAATAACAAATGAGTATACTTTCACTACAAAATAGTGTTTTGTGACATTTTTTATCGCATTTGTGCAAAATTTCACATTTTTTCTTAATCTGCCAAAAATACGTACGCTGCCGAAAACTGATATGCAAATACAGTTTTCAGCAAATGTCACTTGGGTTGGGATCACAGTCGATTTTTAAACGCTTGTTCTAAAAGTCCCTTAAACTGGTACAGTTCAAGGGAAGTTTAAGGTGCATTCTTCATTCATTCATTTGTATTTATTTCTTAGATGTACATTATTCATGAATTACAATTTAGTATTTTACATCGGTACCGGAGTTTCCATAACGTGATATTTCGTTGATTTTTATTGCACTTGGCATTGTGGACACTATTCCTAATGTTAAATGAATTTGACATATTGATAAAGGTAAAATCACCAAAAAACCTCTTAGTTTGGCTAGAAATTTATGGTGCCAGTGAAAGGAAAATAGCTCGAAAGCCCGATTTTCGGGTTCGAAAATGTCAATTGAGGGGTCATCTCACCATTCCATCACACCCCGTCATGCAATGCGAGGATTTTTGAGATATCTCTCACTCTAATTCTTCTAGTTGTCTCGTATCCGGCTAAAACTGCTCAGTCCAATTAGGGCCGTGGAAACGGTTTTTCTCATGTGATTTTATCGTACGGTCTATGCAAAGTGGGTAGAAAGGAGGTATCGTCATGCAGAACATTTGGCCATCAAGGTTTTAGAAAAAAGCACAAAACCAGGATCGACGGCAGTTGTCAAATGCGGAGAATGTTGCTGATACACGGGTATGATAAATGAATTGTTTTCGTTTAATAAATATTTGTATAGCACAAAAAACTTGTATTTTGCATCCACACTTTATAATTCGGCATTTTCAACGTGATATTGGGGCTGCTGCCTGCAAATAAATATCGACGGCTGTTGTCAAACTGAATCTCAAAATGGCAACATTCCAAACGCTAAGAAGACATCTCCTCTATATTCTACCTTGCGGTCTGTCAAATTTTTATATGGGATTTGACAGATCCCTCCATGAAAATGACAGCGATTTGCGTGGGCGTCCGAGGGCTCGCACGCCATACAAGTTCTCATCCTCAGAGCGTTCGCACTAAAGAGCTTGCGAGCCTAGGCAGGATTCCCGCGAAGCAATGCGAGGGGTTTTTGGGGATCTCTCGCTCTAAAAGTCCCTCGCTCTATAATTCACGCTTCCGCGTAGAACAGTACTGTCCAGCCAAGCTTTCAACCTCCCCTCCACTGAACTTCTTCCTATCCCTCGGCTATGGTCGTATGACGTCTCGCCGTTCAAATAGACATAGAGCGACAGCGTCGCGACAACAACGCGACGAAAAATAGCTTAAAATTTCACTCCGTGTACATCAAAGTAGCTCATTTGACTCAGTCAACCAACTTGTTTTATATTTGAAAACACACAACAATAAGTTAAAATGTGTTCAAATCTATTTTTTGCGTTTGGCATTAATCCGGCTTGTCAACAAACTAGATAATTCGATTTGTAATGCGATGATCGTACAACTGTACCTCGAGTAAAGTCACGGTAGGTCAGTGTTTCACTGACATGTATCGATGCAGAATCATACTTTGTTCGAAGCGGACTCTTCAACACTTGATCGTCCAGGCGATCATAGAAACCCAAAAGGAGTTTCCCTTACTGGAAACGTTGGAGTTTAGAAGCCTTACCTTGGCTAGGGGGACATAACTAAACTCTTGAAATAAGTTAGAAGGCGAAGTATTAGGAAGCATAACGTCCTATCTTAGCAGTCCGAACGAATCTGACTTGCCACGGTTGGAATTGGTTTTATTTATACTCAAATGAGTTAAGGGTTTCGCACATTTGGTTCCGGGTTGTATGTTGGAAAGTTATTGTTTTCACTCAGCTAGTTACGTTTGTCTTTTGTTGACAAGAAAGATGGTTCTTGTCACTAAGTTCCTGTTTTGGGTTTATTGCATTTACTGTTCCTGCTTTGGGTTACATACTGATCCTGCTTATGTTGTGCGTTTCGGTTGTTTTTGATAAGTGTGTCACAACTGTTATTGCTATGGTATGATCTGATTTACTGAATGTGTTGTAATGAATGTGTTACAATGGTGTGGTTTGGCTTTCCAAAGTGTGTTACAATGTGTCTATAGCTGATAGTGTGTATTATAGTATAAGTTGTGTATAGCATATCTGCATATCATATATGCTACAGATTATTTCGGATGAAACAAAAATGTCGCGCGAGACGAGTAGCTTTGTTTGCAAAATTTGTCGCTGTATGTCTATTTGCACGGTCGCATAATAACTTTCAGTGTGTTGGTGCGCAAGGCTGGTTTTACAGGGTTTCCTATAATTTATTGGTTAGTCCCGTATTTGTTTGATTTTGCCGCATGATTTATTCACTGTAATCCATAGATTTTCGGAACATTTTCTCACATTCAATGACAATTCCGTGCAAATCATCCAATAATAATGGGACTTGCTCATTAAATCGTGATTTAAACGAATAATAAAACATAAGTGCCGATTATCTGATTCAAACGGAAAACTATCAAACAAAACCGCGCTATCGAACTGAAACAAAATCGGTATTATACAAGTTTACCGCAGGACTCCACACAGCATAACACGCTTTATTGCTGGTACCATGATTTGAATATCCTTATTAGGCCGCTCATTTCTCGTTGAAAAGCTACCAACCTACTCCGATGACCGAAAGTTGATGAAACGCTTTACCTCCAAGCGTTTTCTGAAGCGTTTGGCAGCTGTCTTTTGTTATGTTGCGCTCCGTGTTATGCTGCGTTGAGTCCTGCGGTTAGAGACTCTTTCGTTGACACGAGACATTGCTGCCAAATTGATCTGAAATGGCTTTGTTTGTTAAAACAAACTGCAACGCGAAATGCAAGAAATATCGTACCAATTTTTAATTATTTATACGTGTGGCCTATCATTGTTCTTTGAATGTTTTTGACAATGTCATGCAAAATAGCGCTTTTGTTATGTTTCTCTAATTTATGTGCATTTTGTTATTCCCACCCTTTTTAAGTAAATAACTACAAAAAATCCCTTCTGAATGTACTTACATGAAAACGTGTGGTTTAAAAATATGTATTTAGATGTTAAACCGTAAAACAAAACGATTTCCGTAGCTTTAAACTGACGGAAAACTATTGGACAAAAACCAGTCTCCGTTTGAATCAGGTAATGCAAATGACCTTCGTTCAGTTCGATATATCAAATCAGAGACAAATCGAGTGCTCTAACACGAATCATAATAGAAAATGGGCATTTTTGATACTTTTTCTCAAGCAGTTGAGTCACACACACACATATATATATATATATATATATATATATATATATATATATATATATATATATATATATATATATATATATATATATATATATATTTATATATTTATATATATATAAATAGATATATATATATATACACATGTATTCATATATATATATATATCTATTTATATATATATATATATATATATATATATATATATATATATATATATATATATATATATATATATCTATTTGCGAGTAAAGTCTAATGCTCCGGCTAGTACTGGGAATTGCAAACAGTTAAAAGAGCCTAACGCAGTAATTTTCTGTTGCAATAGCTCCCAAGCCGCAGAAACTCTTCTGCAGCATGAAAATTTATGCTCCAGGGTTTCCACGAACAGACAAAACAAACACAAGTTGGCTCCATTTGGAAAAGGAGATCGCATGTTGGAATTTTTCCGTTGACCAACAGGAAAAGTGTAGAACGTTGAAAGGATGATAAGGCTGGACAATTGACGTTTCTCCAGATCCTTCTCCAGCTGTGTTGTCGTGTCTCACGCACTATCTTAGCGTCTGGTAATCTGCTCGTAAGCATACGCCGCAACAGCCGAGACGATGGCCTTCGACCGTATTCTGGTGGAACGTACGCAAGTTGCTTTATCACATTTCTCAGGCAGGGATATGTAGTCGGAATGGTTGAGAGATCCGGTGGATTACCGGCTCTGGTGATGTGTGGCTCACCGATTGCTAGGCACTCTCGTTCTGCAACATACCTGTTCGTCAAGAGAACATTAACTGTAACTGCTGGTATGTGCAGATTCAAACCACCTCGCTTCCGTGGTAGTGCCAGCTGATGAAGTGGGATCCGGATTCCTCCAGTGCCATACCACAGAAAGGAACCAATGACACTAGTGACCTTCGCAATGTCCAATGCTCTGGCGCCAAAAACTGACGCCACGTACCACAGTTTCGGTAGCAGGAAGGTGTTGAGAAGGTATACCTTCTGCATAAGATTTAAATCTCTCATGCGATGCAGCCACACAAGAGATCTAAAGTGCAAATCATTTGTGTTTACTTTATTTGAAGCACCGCGCGCGCAGCAAAGTTGTGCTAGACACGACACCACACCAGAGTACGGGTAATTTCCATCCAACAATAATCATAAACATGTACCATTCATTTGATAAACCATGGTCTCTTTTAACTTACAGGCAGTGGAACTGAATGAAATGAATACGTGCCTACCACAGGTGTGTGCGATTGTTGTGCATCATTTGGTATGTTATGAGCGAACTACCAAAGAAGATGAAGATAGATTGGTAAAGCTAGTTCCTTTGGTGCTAATCGTGTTGTTTTTTCCCTTTTTTGCAGCCAGCTTTCCTCTGGAACATGTCCGACGAAGTCAGGGCGCTGACGTCTGAATCCTCCGGATTGGGAAGCACAATGAGGACAGCTGTACGACGATGAGTCTGGTCATTGGCTTTACCAGCACAACACGTATAAAGCCTTGTTGGCCCCGGCCAACCCGATTCATAGAGTACTGCTAATATCAGCAGAAGCAGCAAAAACATTAAGCGGCAGCCCTGGGCCTGGCCGGACTGAGGCAAAACGGATTTCAACCACCTGGCACGATGCGGCACCCGGTTAAATTTTCATGACACAAGTAAACGCATACAAGTGAGTTCCTTTTCGGTATACAATCGCTACATCTTAACCTGGTGTCTATAGCAAATGTTTAATATTCCCTCAGATATATCGATTTTCTCGACGTACTGCACTGGTTGAAGTGGCCTGTTACTCAAGAACCCCGGAATGGTGTCAAACATCGTAAGTCGCCTAAAGTTTTGCACGCGTTGCATGTATAAAGTGCGGTTTAACCTTCGTTTCTATGACCAAAAATACACCCTCATCATTATGACCACCTACCCGGGTAGGTAATACATTTTATAAGGGAATTTGTATTTTTATTGGTCAAAAAATGTCTTATTTAATTTATTCTATGCAGTTATAATACCAATACTTCTTGTTATTTTATAAATTTACGAAGTATGGCTTTTAGTTACATAAATTGAATGCATAGCAATTAGTTCAACTGCTATGTTCATACACCGCCATGTCTTCCCGACAGTCAGGGCAATCATTTTAATCTATGTGACTTTAGAAGAATATTAAGAGCTATAAAACTTTTGGAATAGATTTTATACATATAACTACAGGCATTGCTATACATATCATTACAAAATTAGTGACTAATCGAAACCAACATCCTTTATTGTATGTATTACCTACCCGTGTAGGTGGTTATAGAAATAAGGGGTAAAAGTTGATTTTATTTTTTAAAGCACATTTAAAAAAATTGAAAAATTCTGAATTTTTTACCACTTTTGTTAAGATGTTTCTCTAGGCATTCTAATTTTTTTTTGGATCGATTGGATCATCCAATAAAAAGTTATCATAAAAAGAATAAGCATAACATACCCGGGTAGGTGGTTATAGAAGTGAAGGTTAAGGAACAGATTGCAATTCCTTTTTTAAATGTTTCGCAATATGTGTGCAAGTATATGATTACAGTGTAACCGTCATGCACAGCATTTTTCTAATGGTGCTCCTTCAAAAAACAGGCAAGTAGTGCAGTGACAGCGGATATAATCAGCTTTGAATCAGATGTAGTGACCTTCGCCACTATGATAGAGACCGTCGATTGCAGCTGATAAAGGCGGCCGTATTCGTACAGGCGGCTAAAGAACCTGAACCATGAAATAGGAGAAAATGTGAGAGAAAGATGATCGTGAGAATGGAGAGATGACAAGGTGGATGATCGAAGGAGCTACGGGGCGATGGCGGCAAAAAGATAAAGGGGATTATAGTGTCAATGCTTGGCTAGAGAAGAAATGTAGAAAATTAAATAAAAGTTGATTAGTATTGGAGATCATTAAGTTTATTGCGTATAGTATTTCCTTTATATATAATTCTAACCTTTTCACAGAATAACGTTTTACGGATCAGAAAAAAGATTGAAAGCTAGGTAATTAGATAATTAGTTTTAATAAGGATAATTAGTTCTTAATGTAACAGCACGACAGCTTGTTTTCTCAAGTGATCTTCTCGGTGGGGATCTTGGCTTGATACACAAAATGCGAATGCGTTTGTATTTGTAACCATTTCATTAAAAGAATAAACCAATAAGTTGCTCAACAGCATGTGTCGTTATGTCCCACATTGTGTATTATTTTTGTGCATACATAAGATAAAAGTTATCAATATGCATTTTATCCCTTTCCGCACATTATCTCCAAAATAAATTTTAATTGCCAAATCCCACTAAATTGTGAGTCCATTTCCCAAAACCTAGAGAATTTTTTTTCACACATTGATACATTTTCTCACATGGTTAAACCTATCCTACATAGATTTAAAATCAACATCAAAGGATCATACTAAATTAAAAGATAATTTTCAGAGTTCGACATAAAACCATCACCTACGCTTGTTTCATATTTGCTTCTTAACACTTGATCGGCATGGCAATCAAATGGTCTTGTCAGAAACGGCACGCAACGGAATGCACGAACATGGCCCCAGTATAACTTCAACTCTAGAATTGATCGGTTCGCGCATGGGCAAGGTCACAGGTAAATCAATATACACACAGCATATATGTACAACCGCCAATAAAGAGCCTCCCACGTACAAAACAGGAGCGACGGAACGGAGCGCGCAAGTCAAAGGAAGGGGTGCGAAAAAAGGCCAAAGAAGGGAAAAAGGGGAAGGGCACATCGAGAATTTCATTTCATTTCATTTATTTAATACAATATCCGCCATCAAGGCTAAATATAATAGACTTAAAACTAATTAAATACTAGCAAATAAACAAAATAATTCATGAAAAACTAAGCCTAACTAACCTAGTCTTGACCTAGCAAAAAAGAAAAGAAAAAAAACAAGGGTAGAGCGTAGAGACTATCATAAACTTAACAAAAAAAAGAGTGTAATAGAAAACTAAGGAAAATAATTAAAGGTAATTAGAAGAAAAAAATACGGAAAGAGTTAAGAGAGGAGTCGAAATTGAATAAATGTGTAGTCAAATTTTTGGCCAATTAAATTTTAACCTATGTTTTTTTCTTGCCCACGGCTGGTCAAAAACTCAATGTCAAAAAAGCTCGCAAGCTCTTTCATGCGAGGTCGCTGCGACTATGAAGTTGTATAAAGTGCGAGCCCTCATGCAACCTCGCAAATGCCACCGGATTGCTTGACGGGTTATTTAGCGCTCAACAGACCCCCAGAGTGACCAGAAATACCGATTTATCTGTATTTCTACCGATTTTTGATATGCCTACCGACCAAGGATAATATATTTAGAAGGTTGATTTTTATCGCTTTTGCTGGGCGACATTGTGAGAGACGTCTGTCACTCTCTGCACACAAATTTCATTACCCCGCACCAGCCCTCCCCGATTTTTATACCGGAGCCGCCGGAACAGTTATGTCAAGTCGAGAAATGTCATTTTGCTCTGAACAATTTCACCTTGTAATTTTAAAATACCTTACTACCGACTCACAGATGAGCCCCCTAAAATTACCGATTTTTCATTTATCCTACCGAAAATCTCAGATTTTTTGTAATTTATTTATTTGTTTATTTGTAAATGTTAAGTGATTGGCCATCATTGGCCTTATCACTGATCTTATAAACTAAACTTATAATAACATAAAGCATCACGGTACAATGTAACATCAGCACAAAATAAATAACACAGAGTATCACAGCAAGAAAAACAGGTTAACTTAGGGAATTCCAGTCAAAAGAGTCATAATGTGCATTAAATCTAAAAGCCATCGCAGTCAAAGGTTCATTATCGCTATATGCACGTCTAGTTTGGTCAACTCTTAGTAGCCTAAAGTTTCTTAAAATACGAGCAGGTACGTGGAAATTAACTCTAGCTAAAAGGTCCGGTGAATCTATCTCTCCTAGGATGATTTTTTTCATAAACAAGATTTGCGCCGTTTCGCGACGAGTAGCGAGAGACTCGAGTCCAAAAATTAAACACCGGGCATGATAACTAGGTCTTGCTGCTACGTTACGCCAGGGTGTGAACCGTAAGACCAAACGGGTGAATTTTTTCTGCACTGACTCAATCTTATTCGACCATAACGACGACGATGGGCACCAAACTACTGAGGAGTATTCTAAGATGGATCTGACTAGTGATTTGTAGAGTGCGACAAGACAATGTGGGTCGGAGAATTCTCTCGACTGCCTGCGTATAAATCCTAGCATTCTGTTCGCTCTATCAATAATTTCGTTATGGTGCACATGAAAGTCAAGTTTACGGTCAAGGGTAACTCCTAAGTCTTTTACTGCACTGTGTCGTTGTAATTGTGTACCGGAGATGCAGTAGTTAAACACTATTGGACAATTAGAACGGTGAACGCGATATCGACGATTGGTGAGATAAGATTCGAACCACTCAACTAAAGGGGTAGAGAATCCAAGACGAGCAAGCTTCGCCAACAGCAAGCGATGATTCACCCGATCAAAGGCAGCCTTAAGGTCGGTATAGATGACATCCATCTGGGCTCCCGAAGCGAATGCAGCATGGCAGTGAGATACAAACTCCACCAAATTAGTGGTCACACTGCGGCGAGGGAAGAACCCGTGTTGGCGTGTTGATATCAGCGAGCGGCAACAGTTCAAGAGCGAGTTCTGGACGACGACTTCAAAAACCTTAGCACCTGCAGGCAAAGTAGTAATACCACGGTAGTTTTCCACTAAGCTCTTATCCCCCTTTTTATGCACAGGAAACATGTAGGACGATTTCCATGCTCCTGGAAACATACGCTGATTGAGCGAGAGTGTGAAGATACGAGCCAGAGGTCCGGCCAAAACTTCGCTACATTTGGCAAGAACTGCGGTCGGAAAACCATCAGGTCCAGGGTTGTAGGATGGTTTGACCTGCTTGAGCGCCTTTAGCACAGAATCTCTGGAGATGTTTATGTCACGCACATTAACATCGACAGCGTCGGAGGGCACGTTGCTGAGAGCAGCATCCAATGAGAAGCCAGGAGCTTCAGTGGCAAACGAACTCATGAAACGATCGGCAAATAAATTGCAGGTTTCCTCTTTGGTACACGAAGTTGTTCCATTAAAGGAAACTATAGCTGGCAGGGAGCTGTTTTTCCGTTTTGTGTCGACATACCTCCAAAATTTTTTCGGTTTTCTTCTTAAGCTGAACTGTATACGAATCAAAAAACGAGAGTGTAGTTGTCTATTATAGCTTCTATATACATTGTGTGCTGCGATGAACCGCAATCTCGATTGTTGTGTTCCACTGTTTTGGTAAAACCGATAGCAGGAAGATTTGTTTCGTTTTAAACGGCGTAATTGAGCATTACCCCACGGTGGACCCTGTCGTGGGCGTTTTATAGGGCAGCAGGCAGATAAATGTACCGTAAATTTCCGATTGAACATATCGAGTGCATGGTTTACGTCCGGGTTTCCATCAAGGAATGACCAGTCAGAGGATTGCAGTAGATCATTTAGAATCAAGAAGTTTGTGCGACTGTAGTCGAGCATGCCTGATTCTTGATGTGATGTTGTGTGATGTTCTGCTTTGGCTAAGCCGTTCGGCAGGCATAGCTCTATAGGCGGATGATAGCCATCAATAGCAACTATGGGGAAGGGTGTTATTGCCGGTGAAGAGCATTGTTGCAGGGTATCGTCGCATACAAAGATCAAATCGAGGTAGTTATTCGACGCATTATGAATTTTGTTAATCTGGTATAGTCCGTTGCTATTCATACAATCAAGAAGAAGGCGACAGTTGTCCGTGATCCTCGAGCATTCGTAGTCAACTTGGAGCATAAGTGGATTTGTTTCATCGGGTATCCAATTCAGGTTTGACAAATTGAAATCCCCGAATAACAAACACATTTCATTAGCTTTACACGCTACGTCGTCAATAGTTGAACAGATTGTGTGAATAACCGACGTGTTATTTGTCATGTCAGGAGGAACATACATTGCGCCGATAACATACGTTTTCTTAATGCTGTAAATCTTTAACCAAAGTTGCTCGACAGTGTCTGATGTAGAACATAAGAGTACTCGCAAATGTGAGGCGACAGCTATGAGAACCCCACCACCTTTGGTTTTCCTACTATTTCTGTCATTACGGTCCTTTCTGAAGACGATATAATGGTCCGGAAACAACTGTGACGAGTTAATAGAGGAGTCCAACCATGTTTCAGTCAGGATAATGACGTCGTAATGAGTAGTAGAAACATAATCGAATACCTCATGACATTTAGTTTTTAGTCCTCTTACATTTTGATATAAAAATAACAAATCGTCAGTATTATTTAAGGAGGCAACCCCTGCAGGAATGACATGACCGTCGTGCGTTTGTGTGAGTGTAGGATCTGTACTGTAGCAATAGTGCTGCTGAAGTTGCGTAGTGTTGGGTTCACGATCGTTAAGTAGCCTGCACGAGATGCCGTTACTACAGACTGCTTCAGTGGTGGTAAAGTTGTTTGTTGTTGGAGGAAAAATCATCAGGTGAGTGCGTAAATTATCAACAAAAGTTGTTTCGGCGTTATTTGGCTCATATGCGGTGTACTGCTGATTAGCGAGCGTGCGAGTGTGCGTGATGTGTGTGAATTGTTTATCGGTGTTGATAATTAGTGGGTTTGCGGTGTGGGTGAAGTGCGTGGAGTGTGTGCTGAAAGTATTGTGTGATCCAACAGCTGTGGTGATCGAATATCCTGCGCTGTAGATAGGGTTGTGGGTGTTGAAAGTCTCATTGGCGGTAGACGAAAATTTGCACCTGGTTGTTGAGCTCGGTAGTCGACAAATTCACGCACCGATAGACCAAGCGGCCAAGTATCGGAGGAAAGAGCCCTTTCACGTTGAGTAAGAGGCACTAACACCTTAAATGATAGAAATGAGAGTGTTGCTGTGTTTGTGCCTTGTCGTATAAGGCAATATGCAGTGACATCCTCAATGGACAAAGCATGTTTGACCATTTGCACTATTTGGTCACTGGATGTATCTGGAGCGAGCCGGGAGATATACAATGCGCACTTCTGCACCGTAGACTGAGCGGGAACTATTTTGATCGGAAATGTAGTTGTATCTTTGTTTGTGCCTGTGATCATGGGTGGAGCTCGATTTTTGCGATACATATCATCGATCGGCTTATTATTTTGGTTCTGGTTGTTATTGTTTTGGGTGTTGATGGGTCTGGCGCCAAATGTAAACAACGTACGGTTGTCAGTAGCGACTTCCGAGAACAAACGTTTTGACCGATTTATGCGACGAATTTTTGCGGGAGGGTGACTGCTACGTGGAGTTTTTAGATCAAGTTGGCTCATCCGTGCAAACCCAGTTTTGATTTCGTTAGTCAATGGCTCCATAACGGTCTTGATGCTTTCGGCTACTGTTGTAATTGCCGCCTGGAAGCCAGATTGCATGGCTGCGTCTTTTACGAACTTGGTGCGCGGATTCATAAATACGTTGTTGCAGCCAATACAGCACCAGTGTAATTGTTTATATTCCGCAATGCGCAGGAACAGATCAGCAGGAACCGAAGTGCAGCGCTGGTGAAATGGAGAGTCGCACAGGCAGCAGCTGATAGATGCCTCCACAATTTCCATAGTGCAGGCGTTGCAAATACGGGCCATTATACGGGAGCGGTGCAGGTTTTCGTTGCAGCAACAAGAGCGATGGCGGTTAGGACGCGCGAACTCAGATGCGATCCGAAAAACGAAATTTACGCGAATTTTTTGGTCAGCAGAGATAAACGCACTATTGAACGATAATGGAACGGTGTTCTAAAATACTGTGATTATACAGAAACCGGAAAATAGTGTGATAAACAGCGCGATTTTCAAGAAAATATACAGAGCGAAATGCGAATGCGACTTTTACGTTAAACGTCAAACGTCACTTGACGTAATACTGACCAAAAAGTCATATAACCATTTCCCAAATCACTTAATGTATTAAACTCTATATGGAAATCACTAGCAACCTGAACCAGAAGTTCAACAGAGACAACTAAGGCCCGTGTCTGCACTTCCTGAAGTCGAACGCGCTGATAAAATTTTATATGCAATTTGACAGATAATGTAACCCGGCGCTCTAGCAGCAATAGAACACGACATCGAACATGTAAAATCCCATATATTTTTCATGTTCGATGTCCCGTTCGGTTGCTGCTAGAGCGTTCCAATCATTGATTTAAATTTCCTAGTACAATTTTCAGATCGAGACTTCAGAAAGGCTTCATGTGACTGCTATGAACTAAATCTAAACTACAGGCGGTCCCCGAGATACACGGTTAATGGGGACCGAAAACGGCCGCAAAATACCGCGTATCTTGAATTTCCGTGTAAGTCGAATCTCGTAATTTCCAGCCAAAATATCACAAATTTTCGAGCAATTTTGTAAGTAGGGGGTGGTTTTAGCCACCAAATTAATTATTTGATATGTTTCTACAGTTTTAAACCTTTTGAAATGTGAAATACCATTCGATCAATACGGAAATTATTTGGTATTTCACAATGGATGTGTCAAATCAGTACAATTTGCTCAAAGAATTGTCAAATTTCGAAAACCGCGTATCTCCGAATCCGCGTTTAATAAGTACCGTGTATCTCGGGGACCGCCTGTATCTCCTTTAAATAAATGAAAGATATATTTTTTCGTGCTGCTCTTCATGGGACAGATTAGGTTCCATCTCCGACAACCCCCCCCCCCTCCCTCCCTTTCAACACTTCAAAGCCTACCGAAAACTACCGAAAAAATCTTTAACTCCTACCGAAAACTACCGATAAAATTTTGATGCCCTTACCAAAAACCGAAAAAAATAATCTGGCCACTCTGCAGACCCCACCCCTTTCTTTGATTGCCATTACGTCAATGTATTGGTGGTGGCCCGTCAAACATTCCCGTCAAACATTGCGAGGGTTGCAAGTGGTATCATGTGCTCGAAATCTTAAGATATTTAAAAAAATATTCATTTTTTATTCATAAATTAATTTTTAACTGTGTTATTTGTCGAAAAGATAACTGTTCCATTTTTTATATTTTTGCAAAATAAAATGTTAAAATTTAGGCGTTTAGTAAGCTATAATTTGCAATGGTATACCTGCTCTCGGCGTGCTATAATTATGGACTGCTAAAACTAGGAGTGAAAAAACTACCAAAGCTCGCAAGCTCTTTAATGCGAGGGCTCTGGGGCGGTGAACTTGTATGGCGTGCGAGCCCTCGCGCGCCCTCGCGTGTATTTAAAACATTGTGTATACTTTAATACCCCTGCAAGCAGTCATTGGGGGCCTTCACGATTCTAGTCAGTTTTTTGTATGGAGTTTGACAGTTGGAGGCTGAAATCATGTAAACGCTCCATACAAAACCACACCAAAGTCTGCACACCATAGTCTGCAATTTTCAGTCTAGATTATTCTAGCCACAAAGCTAGAATTAGATTCGAGTACCTGCTCGAAAACACAGTGTTGTTTACATTTATCCCAAGGTGCATTAAAGAGATCACGTTGTGGAATCTGGAATCAAAGTGTAAGTAGTCCAGGTGGTCTCATAGCATTTTTTTATAACCAATTTTGAACATCACTTTTTGACAGAACGAATGAAAACTTTTGCTCCAACGAGCTTTCTGGGGGATTGACGAATACTCGAAACACTCTTTAAATCTTCAGTTGGAAGCAGAAGCGATAAAAATCAGTCTTCTAAATTCATACACCTTGGGATAAGCCCACCTGTATATTATACTCACTTAGATAGCTGCTCGAAAACTGCTATACAATGCAAACAGCTGACAGGCTGAAATTTCAGCCTACGAACTTCAAACGGAAGGGGCCCCATTGTTAGTTTTACCATTTTTTATCCAGCGATCAATCCCCGAATACAGCAGTTATCCTGTATACGCGATAGTTCATAAATAATTATTATCTTTTAAATTGACAGGTTTCTGTATATTTTGACAACATTGTAATCGCTTGATTAGTTGAATGTGAATTCATTGTGAATTCCTTTATTATTAAAAAGCATATTCCGTTAAATTTATTCAAAATACATGTATTTCTCAGAACGAAAACATTTAAAAATAAAAAAAGTAATTGGCCACTACCATTTCACCGCAAATAAAAATGCACGGACGTGGAAATATAGACATGGTAGCCATATAAAAGCGGCTGAATTCCTAATTACAAAAAGGTAGAAAGCCTAGAACAAGAAACCATATTCTTCTTTCTATTTTCAATTGCACTTCAAGTGTGAAAAAAAATTTAGGCAACACGATCAAAACCTTCAAAACTACTACAAAACAACGTATGATTCGCCCTATTTATTTGTTTCTTTTTTTTCTTTACCGTTCCTGCTTGCATTTATGCGCGAGCGCTGAAATATTCTCTCTCTACCCAAATAACATTTTAAGTTTTATTATAGTTTTAACAATGTTGTTATTATCATGGCATTAAGTATTCAATTAATAGGTGTTCTTCTTGTATGCCCTCATAAAACCATAATAAAGCTCTTTTAAGCCTGGAAGGGCCCATCTACAGAACTCTATTAAAACTATTCGTTGCAACCTTCTCTAGACTTTAAGATATTGTCCCTTGAAAATTTAATTCAATCTTCAAGTACATGTTACAACTGAGATGATCATATTTTAACAAGATTCAATGATCTTCAGAAAGTCTTTAAAACCATAAAAAATGAAATCATGAGATAAAAATTATAATCCGTTCCTCTGTGAAATTGTTATTCTTGAAAGGCTTCAGTGGCAATAAAAATACAACCATAACATTATCTGCTTGTGAATCGTGATAGTCAACAAATGAAATAGTCATTTTTTATGTTAAGCAATGTAACAATGCCGAAGAGCAAATTTAAATGCCAAGAAAGTTTTACTGATGAAATATGACATTGTACCTCAAATTTTGACAAAGCGCCGACATAATAATACACTTAATAAATAAAGAAATAACAATATGTAGAAATTAGAAATTCGAATTTGTATATACCTCACACATACACCTTGACATCCTTACACATACACCTTTTCTATATGTACATCTTGTTTGTGCGATCACACCTAGGTTTAAGTATCTCAGGCAATACTGTCAAATAGAGATGTCATTCGTGATTGAGCGCTAAAACAGAAAACACGCAATTCTTCAGCCTTCAGTTAATTCTTCCGAAATTAAGAAAGATTACAATTCAGAAGTGGGATAAACCGTTTGTGCCGAAAAATGCTTACAAAAGAGGAACTTCTTTGTGCTTTGGAAGTTGCTAACATCGAAGTGCCTCCGAAAGCAACTTTACCACAACTACGCATGTTGTACGAGCAAAGTGTACCGAAAAACAAAATGGAGGAACAATCAACCCAGAATTTCATTCCTCAAAGAGTGTGTGCAGATGAAGACGAAGTGACGAACAATGGAAACCACGTTGCAGCAGCCGCCATCTTGATGAAAGACAAAGCTGCTCCGACATCTTCGACGCAAGGTGCTTCATTCGACGCAACTTCTCATCAATTGGAATTAATGGCGCTACGAGCAAAAATTATGGAAATGGAACAGCGGCAGACGTTTACGGATGGTCGATTGGTTCATCCCGAGGAGTTGAAACATTTGATACCGGAATTTTCTGACGGCCTCGGTATCAATAAGTGGATCAATACGATTCGCTACAATAGCGAATTATATGGATGGCAGGATCGCACGATGCTTTTATATGCAGGCAGTCGGTTGACTGGAGCAGCAAGCGAATGGTACAATGGCTTCCGTAACACTTTGAAGACATTCGACGAATTCGCTGACAAAATTAAAAAGGCTTTTCCTGATCGCTGTAACGAAGCCGTTATTCATAGCCAATTAGCATCGGTCTACAAGAAAATTTCTGAGTCGTACACAAGCTATGTATACCGAGTAAATGCGCTGGGAATGTCAGGCCACGTGAGTGAGGAGGCTATCATAACTTATGTCATCAGAGGACTTTCTCGTGACCCTCTCTATGATAGCCTTGTGACCAAGGATTACCGCGATATTTACGACCTGATTGACAACATTAAGCGATATGAATCCCATCTTCTGTTGCGCAAAAACCCAGAACGCCGCAGCCCATCTCACATCAACACCATTTCCCCGAGACCGATTCCACCAAGACAAACGACGACAGAACCTCTTCGATGTTATAACTGCTCGAATCATGGACATCATTCATCGTAATGCACACAACCTCGCCGAGCTCCGGGTTCCTGTTTCCGATGTGGTAGCACATCACATGTCATTCGCAACTGTCCTGTCCCAGATAGACGTCAACTAACGGTTGCTGCGGTACAGGGCAACGACAATGAAACAGCGCATCTAGATTCTGGGGAAAATGGAAACTTCGTTCAACTTGAGGCCTATCAGGAGGTAAGTGTAGCTTTTAAGAGAAACAATGTTTGGAGCCCAGGGTTAATTATAACATCTCTTTTTGATTCCGGTAGCTCTAAAAGCTTCATAAATGAAGCCATTGTTCCGGTTACAAAACTAAGCGCTCCCCAACCAAGTGGATTTCGAGGAATAGGAAATGTGAATTTACAAACTCTTGGAACAGTACAGCTAAAACTTAGTTTTCGTAATCAAACATTCATTCACAATTTCTATATTTTACCAAAAAGCTACATGTCCCTATCCATGATAGTAGGGAGAGATTTGTTATCAGAATTTAACATCACACTCGCTCAATTCCGTAAACATTACAGGAAACTTATGCTGATGAATTTAAATAAAGATAAAATTCTGAACTTAAAAAAACCGGGTTTTTACCATAAGCTCCAAACGTTGGGTCTTTTACGTAGTTCGATCCAGGCTCCCTTACCAGAGGTATGCAAAGATTCGAAATTGTCCGATCCCAATATTTCTTCAAAATTCATTTCGATATCAGACAAATCTGAACATAAACAACAATATGACACAACTTTTTCTGAAATGTGTTCTATAAATATTAGCGATGAGGCTAGCACTATAAATGTTGGAGAACATCTTTCTAAAGAACAAGGCATTGCTTTAAGATCAATAGTGTCCAATAATTACATTAATTTTCCGGATAAACATATAATACCATCTGCTCATAAAATGCGAATTAGCTTAACTCATGATACTCCTATTTTCACAAAGCCTAGACGACTTTCTTTCGATGAAAGGAATAAAGTAAAAGTCATTGTGAAGGATTTATTAGAGAAAAATATAATAAGACCCAGTAACTCTCCTTATGCTTCCGCACTGGTACTCGTTAGGAAGAAAAATGGCGAAATTCGTAAGTGTGTCGACTACCGACCTCTTAATAAAGTAACAATCCGCGACAACTACCCGCTTCCACTCATAGACACGTGCCTAGAACACTTGGGCAATAAAAAATTCTTTACGTTACTAGACCTAAAGAGTGGTTTTCATCAAGTGGCAATGGACGAGGATTCAATTAAATTCACAGCGTTTGTTACTCCAGACGGCCAGTACGAGTACACGCGTATGCCCTTCGGATTAAAAAACGCGCCAGCTGAATTTCAGCGTTTCATTAATACAATTTTGCGGAAATTCATCGAGAATGAAAAGCTGGTTGTATACATTGACGACATTCTCATAGCTTCTCAAGACTTTAAAGAACATCTTGAAATAGTTAGTGAAGTTTTGCATACTCTACGAAATAATGGGTTGGAGCTACGGCTTGATAAATGTAAGTTTGCTTACGATGAATTGGATTACTTAGGATACAAGGCCAATCATTCAGGTATATGTCCTAGCGATAATCATGTAAAAATTATCAAAAACTATCCTGTTCCTCAGAACACAAAACAGGTACAACAATGTTTAGGTCTTTTTTCGTTTTTCCGGAGGTTTGTTCCACATTTCTCTAGTATTGCAAAACCACTTACTAATCTTTTGAAAAACAATGTTCCATTTATTTTTGATGATGAGTGTAAAAAAGCATTTGAAACACTCCGAGATAAATTGATAGTAGCTCCGGTGCTTGCCATATACGACCCTAAACGCGAAACTGAACTTCACTGTGACGCAAGTTCGATAGCTTTTGGTTCTGTGCTTTTGCAAAAACAGGATGATGGTAGATATCACCCTATTTCGTATTTTTCCAAAACCACTTCGGCTGATGAAGCTAAATTGCACAGCTACGAGCTTGAAACATTGGCCGTTATATATGCGCTCAAACGTTTCCATACCTATGTACACGGCATTCCAATAAAGATAGTGACTGATTGTAATTCTCTGGTAGAAACGCTTAAAAATAGAAATTCGTCCGCAAAGATAGCACGTTGGTCACTGTTCCTGGAGAATTATAATTACATTATTCAACATCGCCCTGGATTAGCAATGAGTCATGTAGACGCATTAAGCCGACTGGAACATTTGGCTGCCTTCGATGATGTTGATATTGACTTCCAAATACGTGTAGCTCAGGCTAGGGATCCGCTTATCCAAACTCTGAAAAAAGAGCTAGAGACGACGGATGTCGAAGGTTACCAATTACAAGACGGTATTGTATTCAAACGATCACCTTCTAATAGGCTAAAATTATACGTGCCAACAGAAATGGTTAATAATCTGATACGATCAATACACGAACAAATAGGTCATTTGGGAGCCGAAAAATGTTGCAACCAAATAGATCAGAATTATTGGTTTCCTAACAGAAAAACACGGATAATAAACTTTATAAATAACTGCTTGAAGTGCATTATTCACTCTGCTCCATCTAGAGTAAATAATCGGAACCTTCATAGCATCCAAAAAGAACCTTACCCATTTGATACCTTGCACATTGACCATTTTGGACCGCTACCTACATCATCTTTAAAGAAAAAATACTTATTGGTAGTAATAGACGCATTTACGAAATTCGTTAAATTGTATCCAACAACTTCCACTAGTACAAAAGAGGTGTGCAATGCTCTAAAACAATATTTCTCTTACTACAGTCGACCTAAAAGAATAATTAGCGATCGAGGTACATGCTTTACTTCAGCCGCATTTTCCAATTTCCTTTCTTCTCGCGGAATTAGCCATGTGTTGAATGCCACAGGATCACCACAAGCTAATGGTCAAGTGGAAAGGGTCAATCGCATTATTCGTCCCATATTTAGCAAATTATCAAATCAGACCGACCATGTAGATTGGGTGACCCATTTGCTATCTACAGAATACGCTCTTAATAATACCATTCATTCGTCCACTCGTTTTTCCCCTTCTATGCTATTGTTTGGTGTTAACCAACGAGGCCCTTCAGTAGATATATTGACCGAATATTTAGAAGACAAAAACAAAGCATTTTCAGATTTAGAAACTATACGTGCAGAAGCATCATTCAATATTTTAAAATCACAACAAAATAATGAGAAACAACATGCTAAACACCATCGCCCTGCTCCCGTATTCAATGAAGGAGAGTTTGTTGTAATTAAAAATGTAGATAACACACCAAATTCAAACAAAAAACTCATTGCCAGATATAAAGGTCCATACGTTATCCACAAACGTTTACCTAATGACAGATATGTTATACGTGATATCGATGGAATACAAATGACGCAAATACCATATGATGGAGTGTTGGAGTCGGACAAGTTGAGAAGATGGATAGTGCCTCTGGGGGGAGCTTGATCGGAATATGTTCATAAAGCTACACTTAAGATTAAGGGTAGGGCTATACATATGCAGGAAAAATTGAGGTCAATTTCTCGTCAGGATGGCCGAGCTGTAGAAATTAGAAATTCGAATTTGTATATACCTCACACATACACCTTGACATCCTTACACATACACCTTTTCTATATGTACATCTTGTTTGTGCGATCACACCTAGGTTTAAGTATCTCAGGCAATACTGTCAAATAGAGATGTCATTCGTGATTGAGCGCTAAAACAGAAAACACGCAATTCTTCAGCCTTCAGTTAATTCTTCCGAAATTAAGAAAGATTACAAATAAAAAAAAAATATTGAAAAAGAACTGCCGAGTGTTCTGCTATTTTCAAATAATAAAAAAAACTTTGACTTTAATCCCTTATTGTAGCATAGTATAAAGTAATATCAAGTTAAAAAGGGCATGTATTATTAAAGATTTAAATTATAAGCATGAAATCACACACTTGCATACACAGAAATTGAAAATGGCATACACATTTATGCACCAATAAATGTTAATTTCATTAATAAAAATGGTTTCCATTGCATTAAGACACTTATATCTTGATTTACGACTCTTTCACACTCATTTTGATTTAACATGTATGGCAACAAACAATGTTTAGAATTAAAACTTTTAGGGGCGCCACAAATGTGGTCCCTAATTTTTTAAGAAGATACGCAACACGCTTTGCGAACTACTTTTTGGTATAGTTCGGTTTATTCGTTTTTCTTTTAAGCCGCGGAATGGTGAGTTCGGGAGAGACGCAAAAATTACTGTTGTTCGTTCGAGAGTTGCCGGAGAAGAGAATGTGTGTAGCAAGCCACCGGATAACCGAGGCGGTGAAGCGTGCTATTACTAATTGTCTCGCTCTAGTTCGCCCGTCGAACATTTTTGGTCGTGGTTCTAGAAGTATGCATCAGATGGAACTCTGGTCGCTACAAACTCATAGTTTACCTATTCATGTGCTCTGTTAACCGTAGAGTTGGCAACCAGATTTACACACGTAAGTTGGCAACCGGCATACCCGGGTATTCCACACGTTTTTATGCAAAAAATTAACGATTTTCATAGGTAAACAATGCTTTCTATATTTTAAAGCTGTAAGCAAGTAATGCCGACCATATATTCTCTTCTACTTCATTTATTCATTAATTTTTTGCATTTTATTATAAAAATAACGGTCAAATTGAAATTTGGAATCGCCTGAATTTGATTAAAAAATAAGCACAATACGAAAAGAGGAAGAAGAGAAACGTCATTCTCCATACAAAATGTATGGAATACCCGGGTATGCTGGTTGCCAACTTACGTGGTAAAGTTAAAAAAAATCAAAATAAAATACTTACAGGCTGTTTAAAATTACAACTTTTGCACCAAAAAATCATAACTTAAAAGTTGGGAGGCTACGGAAAATTTCAGGTCAATAAAAGCAATGAATCAAAAGTTATTGCAGTTCGTAGTTGAAAAAAATACCCGGGTATCCGGTTGCCAACTTAAAGGTTAAGCATAAATGGCTGTACAGCACTGTATGCGATGACATGTGACCGTCCAAATAGACATACAGCGACAACGTCGCGCGCGACAAAAAGTAGCTCAATTTTGCAAACAGAGCTACTCGTCGCGTGCGACAGTTTTGCTTCATCCGAAATAATCGAATTATCTACGTTGTTTACAAGCCAGATTAATGCCAAACGCAAAAAAATAGATTTGAACACATTTTAACCTATTTTTGTGTGTTTTCAAATAAAAAACAAGTTGGTTGACTGAGTCAAATGAGCTACTTTGATCTACACCGAGTCAAATTTTGAGCTATTTTTCGTCGCGCGCGACGCTGTCGCTCTATGTCTATTTGGACGGTGAAACATGTTATCCTGTATGGCAGCACTGGCGCAAGCTATTGTGTCTTACCGTTTTAATACACGATGCGCAATCTCAGATTGCGCGTACAGGTGTCCCCCGAGATACGACTGTATTTGGAACCGAGAAAAAGTCCCAACGCAAGGCGTAAGTCGAAAAAGTCGTATGTCGAATATCTGTCAATGTAAAGTTTATAACCGAAGTTGAAGAGTCGAAATCTATGATATTGTGTTTTTAATTTGAAACAATGTTCGATAATGTATTAATTTTACACAAAATGTCGTTTACACGATGTAGATATTCAATATTGGGTAGCTGTGGAATCTTTGGAAATTTGTGTGTAACGGTCATCAGCTCAGAAATTCAAAAATATACATCAATTTCTTCTCGATGACAACTTTTCACTGTCAAAATCAAAATCGTCGTATCTGCGAATCGTCGTAACTCGAGGGGGTCGTAACTCGGGGGACGTCTGTATATTCGTTTTATCAAAATATATGTCAATTCGCGTAGCCAACCCTGAGCTATAAACGTCATTTCCATACAATTTCAGATTGCGCCAAGATTGCGCATAAATATTCAAGATTATATGTCCGAGATGTATACAATTTTTTTGACAGATAAATATATCAAACCGATCCGTTTGACTGATAAATATATGCGCAAATTGAGATTGCGCATCGTTTATTGATACGGTTAGGAAGCTTCATCGTGTCAAGTGTCAAACTTATAAACAAAAGCGTCTGTCGTTGTAGTGCTCCCGAAAGAATTGGAAATTCAGTGTTGCAATCAAACAAAATTGTCCTGTAAGTTGAATAATTGACCGGTAAGGACAGTCTTTAATTCAGTCTTTAAGGAAAGTCTTTGATTTTATCGATTATAGTTTCAGAATGCCTTATAAAATCGTAAAAACGATTGAAGGAGGTGAAGCATGCTTGAACGTCGTTCCGAGCCGTTGGGAAGTGAAACGGATCCTTCATTGGCCAAAAAAACACCTAGTGGCAAAGCTACAACTCGAAGAGGATTCTGTGCCTTCGAATAAATGGGAAAAACTCAACTGCATTAAAAAGGGAGTTTGCTACACGCGCCGAAGCCTACGATGAACTAAAAAAAAAATGGAGTAAAAATCGGACACGGAAGTAGATGAGCGAGTTTTGTTGCGTCCGCAAAGACAACGACGCCAGCGCGTTGAAGACTGTTTAAATTTTGTGAAGCAGGATTTTAACGAGATCGCGGAAGCATCCAACCAACCTCAGACGACGAATTATGGCATTCCAACGGATGCTAAAGAAATGATCTTCGTAAATACCATTGATCATGTAAGTATGAGGAACTTGACTTAATACAAGCATGTCGATGCTTGTTGAGCAAATGAACAAGTGGCATAATGGCATAATGAACAGTGGAAGATAATGTTCATGTGTTGTTGTTATTTTAGCTGAATTAGATCAAACGCAGCTTCCATTCAAAGAGCAGAGCCAATGTTCTACTACAGTTCACACATCGTCTATGTCGACCCAGCTTCAACTGTGCAGAACCTAGAATCAACACAGGTCGCGACCATCATCAATAACCAAATGCATATAATGGAAAACCAGGACAAAATAATGCAGGCTCAAGCGAAGCTGCCCACATATTCCGAGTACGTTTTACAAAGTATCAAGGAAAACCCAATTGAAGCATGGCCACTGCCAAATAAGAAAATATGACAACCTTTTGTCAGGTAAACCCATAAGTGACTTCAGGGCATTTTTTCTTATGTTGAAACCCACGGACCAGCTTTGAAGATCGTTGTACAGTTGTTCATCATCATTAATAGAGTTTTGAACGGGAGATACACTTGGGCGATGAATTTCATCATTTACAGCTGGGAAAAACATTTGATGTTGTCCCAATTGTAGAGATTGTGTGGACTCCCGAGGCGTTGGTTTGATGTTTGTTGTTGGTTCAACTGCATTTTGAAAAGGCTGATTTACTACTCGTAATGTTTCCACTACAGGCGGTCCCCGAGATACACGGTTAATGGGGACCGAAAACGGCCGTAAAAAACCGCGTATCTCGAATTTCCGCGTAAGTCGAATCTCGTGATTTCTAGCCAAAATATCACTAATTTTCGAGTTAATTTGCAACTAGGGGGTGGTTTTAGCCACTTAATCAATTATTTGATATGATTCTGAATGAAATAACAGTTTCAAACCTTTTGAAATAGTTTTTAACATCCGATCAAAACAGAAATTATTTGGCATTTTACAATAGATGTGTCAAATCAATACAATTTGCTCAAAGAACTGTCAAATTTAGGAAACCGCGTATCTCTGAATCCGCGTATAAGAGGTACCGTGTATCTCGGGGACCGCCTGTATTCTTATAGGATGTGTTTGCAAAATTTTCAGATAGTTTTTAGCTACATTTCGCCTAAAACTTTTCACCTTAACTAAAACATTTCGCCCACTCGATTTTATTCTGCTCAATTTGTCAGACATGTTAGTTACCTTTGCTGGTACAAAAATATGAAAACTAGCAACTATTCTTCCAACATTCTTTTTATAATCTTGACGTGTCGATATTAAGAGATTATAGTTTTAACGAGCGTAAAATTAGACAGGATGGTCCTATTGATTTGAATTTTAAATAGATCTTAAATCAATGGTTTTTAAAAGCTCTTTAAAGCACATCTACAGTGCGATTAAAATCACCCAAAAAAACAACAATTTTGGTTTTAATAGGTGGTTTTGTAACTGTTTTAAAATGTTTTAAAGATGCTCGTATTTCAAAGACTGCTTAGCAAGTAAAAATTGTGTATTACGACATTTATTTCTTACGCCAATCATGATAAAACTTTGATAAGACATGTTTAAGTCTAAAAAGCGTAGGAAATGTTCCTTGGATATGTTATGTGTCAAGCCGGTCGCGTGGTACAGCCGTCAACTCGAACGACTTAACAACATGCCCGTCATGGGTTCAAGCTCCATATGAACCGTGCCGCCATACGTAGCACTGACTGTCCAGCTATGGGGGGTAATCCAAAAGCCACTGAAAGCCAACCCCACAAGTGGTACAGGCAGGCATTGACCGACAACGGTTGTTGAACTAAGAAGAAGAAGAAGAGGAAGAAGATTTTATGAGTTCGCAGTTCAACTCGTGCAGGGAGGATATATGTACAACGAAATGTGGATCTATTTCCCATTCTTTCCCACTCACACACGTTATCATGCACACATCCTGAATTTCCGAAATTTAGGCGCGCAGGCTACGAACAACGGTAAACAAAAAATCTTAGTAGGTAGAGATGTGTAATTAAAATGTAGAATCATGATTCGGAATGAATTTTAAAAGTGAGTCAATGAATCTGAATTTTATATTCTGAAATTCATAAATGTTTAAAGTTGCATGTTTTTTAAAAAAAATTATAATTCTCCAATGACTATGAAAAATCTTTCTGATTCCGGTCGTTCGACCATTGTTTGGTACGACGAGGCAATGATTTGGTTGACAACATAGTAATTTACTACTTGTAGGGATTAGGATAGACAACGAAGTGATAGATAGAGAGAGATAGGACGAGCGTGAAAGATCATTCGAGATGACAGGAAATGCGAATAAACGTCAGTCGTGTTGGAGTAATCAACGGAAGAGCATGACACCGTGTGTTCCTTAATTTCTTGAATCCGAAAGGTTGCTTTAAAGGATGGTGGGTTGGCCAGATCACGACAATGGCGCAGTTGGACGAATCTACGCATGGTAAATATAAGGATTTGGTTGGTTATTGTGGGTATTGCGTATTTTCCAAAACAAGTGAGAATATGGATGAACGTGGTGCGTATGTGTCAGTGACATAGTTTATATCAATGAAGAAGATACGCACACTAGCAAGTGTTGAACAATATAAGCGACTTAGACGTTCCAAAAGGGGTTTGTTACAAAAATAAAAAAATAAAAAAAAGTTACTTGAGGAACACGTTGTAAGTGATTAATGAGCATTAAATACAAGTAGTATTGTAGCATATCTGCTATACAGAACATATTGTAATACACACTATCAGCTATAAACACATTGTAACACACTTTGGAAAGCCAAACCACACCATTGTAACACATTCATTATAACACATTCAGTAAATCAGATCATACCATACACACCCGGAAGAGCTCAGGCCATACCGTTCATATAAAAACAATTGTGACACACTTAACAGAACCAACCGAAACGTACAACATAAGCAGGAACAGTTTATGCATTATAACCCAAAGCAGGAACAGTATATGCATTAAACCCAAAACAGGAACTTAGTGACAAGAACCATCTTTCTTGTCAACAAAAGACAAACGTAACTAGCTGAGTGAAAACAATAACTTTCCAACATACAACCCGGAACCAAATGTGCGAAACCCTTAACTCATTTGAGTATAAATAAAACCAATTCCAACCGTGGCAAGTCAGATTCGTTCGGACTGCTAAGATAGGACGTTATGCTTCCTAATACTTCGCCTTCTAACTTATTTCAAGAGTTTAGTTATGTCCCCCTAGCCAAGGTAAGGCTTCTAAACTCCAACGTTTCCAGTAAGGGAAACCTCCTAAAGGTTTCTATGATCGCCTGGACGATCAAGTGTTGAAAAGTCCGCTTCGAACAAAGTATGATTCTACATCGATACATGTCAGCGAAACACTGACCTACCGCGACGGTACTCGAGGTACAGTTGTACGATCATCACATTACATGGCGCCCGTAACTATCACCAGAACATATTACATGGCGACCGTGACCTTAATCTGCAATCGACAGGCAGAAGTGTAAGCAAATTATTTAAAGTAAAATGTGATACGTACAACGGTAACGTAAATTCGTGTGACGAACCAAAAGTATTGGGACCAGAACTGGCATTCGGCGGAAAGTGAAAAAAAAGTGTCAAATGTGCATTTTTTTACGGAACATTCATCAACGCAGCTGGCGCAAGTAACCCATATTTAAACAAAAACAATAACGATGAAAGAACAGTTACAAGCAAGTTCAGTGCAGTGCAGAATGAAAAATAAAAACATTTAGTGCAGTGTAAGCGTGAAATGAATGTTTGATTGATGAACAAACATTAACCGTACACAGTGTTGTGAGAACCTAGCCAAATGTGTAAAAACGTATTAATGCTTATGCGATCGGTTTACCTAGTAGAGTAACTTTGAAATGAGAAACTATACGAAAAAAAGGTAACTTTTAACAACATCCCAAGTTCAGCACAGTACAATACAGTAATCTATACGATTCTTGGAGCAAGTGATATGGAAATATAAAGTGCAGTGCAAAACAAGCTGTGGTCAGCGTGATTGAAAGGAAAAACCGTTCCCACCGTGGAAGACGAAAAGACAAGCCAAGCCCACTTCCCAATATGGATTGGCAGACGAGAATGGACAAGTGTCCCAACCCCAACAAGACATCGAGTGACGACTGATGACATCGCAGAACTTCACATCAAACATCGAGTAAACACCAAGCACCGATTAAACTCCAAGCACCGGTATAAATACAGCGTAGAATCAGCAGCAACAAAATGCACGTCGCATATTCAATTAAGGTACTGTAACTTTAAAATATGGTAAAATGTGTTTTTAAAGCTAGGAAATAGGAAGTAATTGAAAACAATATGAAAAAGGAATGATTACTATAAGCGATAAAATCAAAATTTTGAAATATATATTTAAAAAAATACAGGATCCTAATCAAAGAACTTGTACAAGAACACAACTAAGAATTAA
The DNA here is from genome assembly GCF_017562075.2 of Anopheles merus. Taxonomy (NCBI): domain Eukaryota; kingdom Metazoa; phylum Arthropoda; class Insecta; order Diptera; family Culicidae; genus Anopheles; species Anopheles merus. The sequence goes on from NC_054082.1 coordinate 58,554,471, forward strand.
AGCTGAAGAAACATTTAAAGAAATTCAAAATGACATCGAAAAAAATAGATACAAATATACTTGTAACAAACTATTAGAATTTAGCAAAATTTCTAATGCATTAATACAAAATATCATTGCTATGAGCACATCAAAAACCAACGACGATTCACGTAAGTCATCTGATTTTTCTACAAATAGCTCAGAGGATAGAAATATCAATTTAACACTGTTAACAACCAGCAGATTATCATTTAAACTCTTAGCTCAGATCATATTTGTCTTACTAAAGCTGCATAAAACAATTAAAATGTTTAATTTTGATATTAAAACAGCCACAGGTCTTGTACCCACATATGACGGGTCACCCGATACCTTTAATGCATTTGAGGACGCTTCCACGCTATGGTTCGAGTTAAATCTAAACCATGAAGAAATGCTCGTAAAATTCATAAGAACCAGACTGACTGGTAAGGCTAGAATAGGGTTACCTAGCAATATAACGACTTTTAATGAATTAATCAGTGATATCAAGAGAAGATGTGAAGAAAAAACAACAAGTGATAAAGTAATAGCAAAACTAAAATCCATAAAAACAAGGGATGCACAATCAATTTGCAATGAGGTCGAACTGCTTTCAGAAAAACTAAAGGTAATTTATCTTAAACAAGGAATTCCAGAAAAAATAGCTAACGATATGGCAATTAAAACAGGTATCGACACACTTAAAGAAAAGGTACCAAACTCTGAAACTAAAATACTGTTGAAGGCAGGTACTTTTGCGACAATAACCGATGCAACACAGAAAGTAATGGAGAATGAAAGTGATGAAACAAACAGAACTACTAATGTCCTTAACATAAATACACAACGCTACTGTTGCGCGTTAGCACAACGCTCGGCCTGCAGATAAATAATTTACCAAAAAACGGCTTTTTTAAGTAATTCAGGATTATTTTATTATGCCTTTAACAGCACAAAATTTAGTAACCGAGAGAGTGAAAACTAAAAATTCGTCCGCTTCCACGCAGGTCCGGGATCAAAAAGAAAGCCCTATTTCGCAGTCCATGCGGTCACCGGCTATCCGTCAAACGCTCGGTCGATCCCTTTCGTTCAGTCCGAACGTTTATCGTCCAGTCCGAGACCTCTAGCGGCCGCTAGCTAAAATACGGACGCTCCTTGTCGATCCTCGAACGATCGCGTCGTCACCATAAGTGACAGCTACAATAGAAACTATCCTAGAAACCAAGGTAACCAGAATAGGAACAATCAAAACAACTATCGTCCAAATACAAACCAACCATACCGAAACTACTATAATAACAGAAATAATAACAACTTTAACAATCGAAATAATAACAATAGCAGCTACAACAACAATCTGTGAAATAATATTCGCTATAACAACAGATTTATTCAGGGACACAATAATGAAAGATACAACTCCAACTTCAGTGGTAATCAGAACAGACCAAACAAAAACCTAAGGGCAATAACAAATGGAGAAACAGGGCAACAACAACGAAACATATACCATACTACAGCTCAGATACAGGAAGTGGAGGGAAACAATTTTTTAGACCAACAGGAGTCAACTCAAACCCTAGATCAATTTACTCATTAGAGTTAAATGGAGTTGATTATATGAAGATTAGATTGAGCATTGCAAATAATGAAACATCAATATTACTAGTTGATACAGGAGCATCAATTTCTTTATTCAAAGCAAGCAAGTTAAAGAAAAATCATGGCCCAATACGTTCAGATTCAATATCATTAACAGGGATATCGAACACACCAATTTATTCAAAAGGAAGTACAGCATGCACTATATATATTTCAACAATCTAGAACACGATTTTGTATTAGTTCCAGATGAATTCAACATAGGAGCAGATGGTATATTAGGCAGAGACTTTTACAAACTATACAGATGTTCAATTAATTATCATTTGGAAATGCTTACATTCACGTGTCAGGGAGAAGAAATTCAGCATAACATTGAAGAAGATGATGGAAAAGGATTTATTTTACCAATCAGAAGTAAAGTGGTACGTAAAGTATATCTTCCAAACATTACAGAGGATACCATAGTCTTTACACAAGAAATTCAACCAGGAGTATTCTGTGGTAGCACTATTATTTCAAAGGATAATCAGCTAATTAAAATCATCAATACAAGGCAGAGAAATATTTATATAACAAACGCAGAATTTAAACCCATTACAGAACCATTAGCAAATTATGAAGTGAAACATGTAAATAACAAAGTAGGAGAAATTAATAATGATAGATTGCAAAAACTATTACAAAAAATTAAAGTAGATAAAATTCCCATGACCGAAATTTATAATTTGAAGAAAATTGTAACTGAATATAACGATATATTTTGCGTAGAGGATGATCCAATTACTACAAATAAGTTTAACATCAGAAAATTGAATTAAAGGATAATATTTCTACGTATATACCGAATTATAAACAAATATACTCACAGGCTGATGAAATACAAAATCAGGTAGACAAAATGCTTAAGAATGACATAATTGAACACTCAGTCTCCCGATATAACTCACCTATATTATTGGTTCCAAAGAAATCAACGGATGATAATAAAAAATGGAGACTTGTAGTAGATTTCAGGCAGCCTAATAAAAAGGTTATACCAGATAAATTTCCATTACCAAGAATATATACAATATTAGATCAGCTAGGGAGAGCAAAATATTTTAGCACACTCGATCTCATGTCAGGATTCCATCAAATACCTTTAGAAAATGATTCAAGAAAATTTACAGCTTTTTCAACCAGATCAGGGCATTACCAATTTAAACGTATGCCGTTCGGTCTAAACATTAGCCCCAACAACTTTCAACGCATGATGGCTATCGCTATGGCAGGATTAACTCCTGAGCTAGCATTTGTATATATAGACGATATAATAGTTACTGGTTGCAGTGCACGGCAGCACATCAGTAACATAGTTAAGGGTTTTGATAGGTCTTACAATTTAAAATTAAGTCCAGAAAAATGTTCATTTTTCAAAATAGAAGTTACTTATTTAGGTCATAAAATAACAGATAAGGGTATATACCCAGACGATTCTAAGTTTGAAACAATTAGAAACATCCCTATACCTAAAAATGCAGACGAAGTTCGAAGATTTGTTGCATTTTGTAATTATTATCGTAAATTTGTACAGAATTTTGCAAAAATTGCTAAACCTTTAAATAACCTTATTAAGAAAAATGTCAAGTTTATTTGGACAGATGAATGCCAAAAAGCATTTAATAGTTTAAAAGAATGCCTTTTGTCTCCAGCAGTCTTGAAGTATCCGGATTTTACTAAAGAATTCATACTAACCACTGATGCTTCAGATGTAGCATGTGGAGCAGTTTTTTCTCAAATCACAGATGGAAAAGATCACCCAATCGCGTATGCAAGCAAAAGCTTCACGCAAGAAGAAAAGAATAAGCCTATCATAAAAAAGGAATTTACAGCAATTCACTGGGCAATCAATTATTTCAAACCATACCTATACGGCAGAAAATTGCCCGTAAAAAGAAAACCGTAAAAACAGATCATAGGCCATTAGTATACCTGTTTGGTATGAAAAACCCAAGATCTAAACTAACAAGAATGAGACTAGATTTAGAAGAATTTGATTTTAAAATAGAATTTTTAGCAGGTAAAACTAACGTAGTAGCAGATGCTTTATCCAGAATTATAACTGATTCTGATGAGCTTAAAGCATCAATTCGTAAAAATAAATCAGATATATCAAATCCTATCTTAATGGTAAATACTAGAGCTATGATAAAGAAAAACAATGTTGTAGAAAACAAAGAAAACAAAAAGAAAAAGGAAGAAATAATAGAAGAATATAATCCAATAAACATGTATGAAACAGACAGGCCATCTGATACAACTAAAATGTTGAAAATGAAATCAAACATTAACGAAAAAGATGAATTTATTGAGCTCGTGATATACAATCACAATTATAACAAAGCGCTGGGAAATTTTAAAATACCCATAACTTCTGCGAAGCAAAGTCAAACACTAGAGTTTGTTCTACATGAATCATGCCTAATCGCTAGAAAGTATCACAAGAATATAGCAATTGCATCGAATGACAGGTTATTCGAATTTTACTCAATGTCGACCATAAAAGAAATAATTAACAAAATGATAACAGACGTTCACATTGTCGTATTTACACCACCTAGACTGGTAGAAGATACAGAAGAACAGATCAAAATAATGTCCAATTTCCACACAACACCATCAGGAGGTCATATAGGACAATTCAAGCTGTATAGTAAGATAAAGGATAAATTCAAATGGAAAAATATGAAAGCGGATATCATCAAGTATGTAAAAAGTTGTAAAGCATGCGCAACTAATAAGATCTTAAAACATACTATAGAGGAAACTGTTGTGACGGCAACACCCTCTAAAGCTTTTAACATCATAACGATTGATACCGTAGGCCCTTTACCAAAAACAGCAAATAATAATCGATACGCAGTTACGATCCAATGCGAATTATCGAAATATATCGTAATCATCCCGATTCAAAACAAAGAAGCAAACACTATAGCAAAAGCATTAGTAGAAAATTTTATTCTTACATTTGGAAACTTTTTAGAAATGAGATCAGATCAAGGACTCGAATATAACAATGAAATTTTGGCACAAATATCAAAAATATTAGAAATCAAACAAACATTTGCAGCAGCATACCATCCACAAACAATAGGATCTTTAGAGCAAAACCATAGAAGTTTAAATGAATATTTACGAAGTTACACCAAAGAGCATCATGATGACTGGGATCAATGGACTAAATTTTACGAATTCGTTTATAACACATCAGTAAAACTAATTTCACGCCTTTCGAATTAATATTTGGCAGACAAGTTAATTTACCACAAGAATTATATAAAACAAAAGTAGAGCCATTATACAATATAGAACAATACTACAATGAAATGAAGTTTAAATTACAAAAATCACATGAAATTGCAAAACAAAAACTTATTCAATCAAAATTACAACGTCAAGCAAAATTGAATGAAAATGTAAACAAATTAAACATACAAATAGGAGATTATGTCTATTTAACAAACGAAAATAGAAGGAAATTAGATCCAGCTTATATAAGACCATTTACAATCGTAGAAATTACAAATACGAACTGCGTTATAAAACACAGTCAAACAGAAAAAATCACAACAGTGCATAAAAACAGATTAAAACATTTTTAGTGAATAATGCACTCTTTCGTATAAACTCAATCGTACATTATTCAAAAAGGGTGGAGGTGTAGCATATCTGCTATACAGAACATATTGTAATACACACTATCAGCTATAAACACATTGTAACACACTTTGGAAAGCCAAACCACACCATTGTAACACATTCATTATAACACATTCAGTAAATCAGATCATACCATACACACCCGGAAGAGCTCAGGCCATACCGTTCATATAAAAACAATTGTGACACACTTAACAGAACCAACCGAAACGTACAACATAAGCAGGAACAGTTTATGCATTATAACCCAAAGCAGGAACAGTATATGCATTAAACCCAAAACAGGAACTTAGTGACAAGAACCATCTTTCTTGTCAACAAAAGACAAACGTAACTAGCTGAGTGAAAACAATAACTTTCCAACATACAACCCGGAACCAAATGTGCGAAACCCTTAACTCATTTGAGTATAAATAAAACCAATTCCAACCGTGGCAAGTCAGATTCGTTCGGACTGCTAAGATAGGACGTTATGCTTCCTAATACTTCGCCTTCTAACTTATTTCAAGAGTTTAGTTATGTCCCCCTACCCAAGGTAAGGCTTCTAAACTCCAACGTTTCCAGTAAGGGAAACCTCCTAAAGGTTTCTATGATCGCCTGGACGATCAAGTGTTGAAAAGTCCGCTTCGAACAAAGTATGATTCTACATCGATACATGTCAGCGAATCACTGACCTACCGCGACGGTACTCGAGGTATAGTTGTACGATCATCACATTACATGGCGACCGTAACTATCATCCGAACACATTACAGTATTTACTATCATAGTAAAACAAGACATAAATTAGGAACAATGAACAAAATAAAACACAAAATAATAAATAACACTTCATAAATAAAATAATAAGTTATTTTTAAAATGTTTTTAAGAAATAAAATAAATAAAACGATATGTAAAATAAAACAAAATATAGTAAAATGAGTTAATTATTAAATATATAAATGAATAAATCAATCAATAAGTAAACTTATTAATATTAATAATAACATGCATAATTTGAACAATTAAATTAATAAAAGCATTTACATAATAATTTTCTTACTCAGTGCCTTATAGTGCTGACGCAAATTCTTACTTATTAAACGGTCATACTTGTATGAATTGATGCAATAGACCACATTAAAGCACATTCCACCAGGAATCGATGCAACAAAAAAAAATGGAAATGAAGTGTTGAGGCACATCCTTCAAGAGGACTGATGCAATAGACCATATTAAAGCACATTCCACCAGGAATCGATGTAACAAAAAAAAATATTAATAAACGGAAATGAAGAGTTAAGGCACATCCTTCAAGAGGACCGATGCAATAGACCACATTAAAGCACATCCCACCAGGAATTGATGTTACACAAAAAATGAAATTAAATGTTAAGGCAAATCCTCCAAGAGGATCGATGCAATAGACCACATTAAAGCACATTCCAACAAGAATCGATGCAAATTAAAAAAAAAAGTGTGGAAGTATACGTATCGAAGCAATCCTTCGTGAGGATCGATGCAATAGACCACATTAATGCACATTTCAACGAAAATCGATTCAACAGTGTTATAAGTGTTACAGCATATCCTTCAATAGGATTGATGCAATCGTAAATATTAAGGCACATTCCAATAGGAATTAATAAAAAAAAATATACATACATTTTATGTATATATATGTACATACATATGTATATTTTATTTATTTATTTATTTATTTGTTACGATACAAATATCTGCCTCAGAGGGCTAAATATAGGGAAACTTACTGACTAAAACTTAAAATTAATAGTAACAAACAAATACTTAAATCTAACTAGACAAACATATACTAGACAGCAAGCAATTTGTAACACAGCCAACACAAGTAAAATGAAAGAATTAGGATGGGGAAACAAAAAGGGAGTCAAAGAACTGAAGGAAGAGGGGACGAAGGGATTGAGGGGGAATATGAAAATCAAACACACCAGAGGCACTGTTGAAGCGATGGAGGGATCGAAAAAACGGATCATTGGTGCCATACAGCGTTCTTCTCGACGGGATTTGAAGGAAATCGCGGCGTCGAAGAAAGCGAGCAGGCGCGTACAGCGGTATTCTGTTAAGAAGTGAAGGATAATCAATCTCGTTCCGAAGCAAACCACTGATAAGCAAAGCTTGAGAAGCAGAGCGACGATCATGCAGTGTCATCAATCCAAGCATACGGCATCGGACTACATAAGGGGGAAGAGAAGCACCGGATTGCCCTAAAAGACGCCTAATGGCAATACGGGTGAATCTGCGTTGAACACTTTCAACCCTTTCAATCCATACCGAGCTGACTGGGCACCACACAGTGCTAGCATATTCTAAAATAGGGCGGACTAAGCTACAGAAAAGGGCTTTAAGGCATATAGGGTCACGCACATCATTTGCCATAGCACAAATCATTCCTAGTACACTATTGGCATGGTTAATGGTACGCTCAATATGATGATTGAATGACAGCTTTGCATCAAGGTGAACCCCAAGATCACGAATGACATTAACACGATTTAATACAACAGAGTTTAGTGAATAATTATGAGACAACACATTTAAGCTCCGAGAGAAAGATATACAAGCACATTTATCGATACACAGGGAGAGAAAGTTAGCAGAACACCAAAAGGAGAAGGAGTCTAACAGACATTGAAGAGAGACACATGAATTAGAGTCAGTGATAGGACAAAATATTTTTAAATCATCTGCAAACATAAGGAAGGAATCGGATGGAAGAACAGAGCACACATCATTGACAAATAAAATAAAAAGTAAAGGACTCAAGACACTACCCTGGGGTACACCCGACGAACAATGAAACTCATAAGAAAAACCGTCATTCAATTTAACACAGCAAAAACGATTCGATAGAAATGATTGTAGCCATTCAAGAAAGAAAGGAGAGAAGCCAAGTTTCTTGAATTTAGCAATGAGCAGAGAATGGGGGATTTTATCGAACGCAGCTTTGAAATCGGTATACACAGCATCAACCTGCATGCCAGAGTCCAGATTTAAGAGTGCTGAGGAAACAAATTCCATAAGATTAGTAGTGGTGGAGCGGCCAGCCATAAAACCATGTTGATTTGGAATAATCCATGATTTCACCATTTCCATTAGAGGTAAACGAATAACAGATTCAAAAACTTTGCTGAACGCCGATAAAATAGATATGCCACGATAATTAGAGACCCAACCACGATCACCCTTTTTAAAAACTGGTCTTATCCATGCTTGTTTCCAAATATTCGGAAAAGTAGCCGTGGACAAAGAAAGATTAAAAAGGAAAGAAACAGGAAGGGCTAGTGCTTCACGACAATGAACGAGTAAAGCAGCAGGAATACCATCGGGACCCGGCACTGAGGATGGTTTAAGGTTACCTAACGCACGTAAAACAGATGCAGTGCTTACAGAAACAAATTCAACATTCAGGACATTGAGAGGGGTGAATGAAAGACTGGCCTCAAAGCTTGCAGAGTTATCTAAACCATTTTCATAGACACTCGAGAAATGATCAGCAAAAAGCGAACGAATGTCATTCGGGCACGTAGCAAGCACATCACCAAGTGACATACTAGTAGGTAGGCCATTATTGTTTCTCATAGAGTTTATGTAATTCCAAAACGCTCGAGGATTTGAACGGTGTAGTATAGCAACCTTATAGATACGTTGTATATATAAACCTTGCTATGTTGCTTGACAGATGAAAGATGGATTAACAATAAAGAGGAATCGCATGTGGAACTAGGAGGAGTCAAGACGTGTTTTATCACGATACTACATTTGGCGACGAGTAAAAAGAAATAAAGAGAACTAGCAGTGGAACAAAATCAGACGGCAAGATACAATGAATACGATTGGTAAGCTTACTTCGTTTTGTTACTTCGGAAATGTGAAAGAAGGAAAATGTGATTGAAAGTACATTTGTATTGCAATTTGCTTAAATGCAGTGAACCCCGATTCAATTCGGACTTGCGTAAAAGCTGATGAAAAATGAAGCCAATTGGAAATTTGCTTAAATGCAGGACTATCCAAGTGAAAAGTGTGGTTAAAAAAAAAAAAAAAAAAAAAATGAACATTGCTCCCTTGTTAATTTGCTTTAATGCAGAATACGGTAAATGTGTTGAAACAAGTTTCACTTAAACGCCGAATTTATGTGTAACAAAGAATGAGTATTGTTCCTTTGTTTGCTTGAATGCAGAACTCGGAAAACATGTCGGAACAGGTATTGCTTCAATGCGGAATCCATATGTGAGTGTTTGGCACAAAGTCGAGTATTAATACATGCAAGGATGGCTTATGTATGAGTGCGCATCTTTGTCAAAATGGAGGATGAAACGCAGAAAAACGGAAAGACAAGTGAATTATAAAAAAAAAAGCAAATCAATCAAATGTGCGTGATGGGATTTTTCCTGAAAATTGCTTAAACGCTGAATAATAAAAATAAAAAAAATAATAAAAATAATAATAATAATAATAAGATGATTGAAAGATCAAGTGTTCTACAATAAGTATTATGTTATTGCACCAGTGTTAGTGTGATGCAGTGTTGTCAAACTCATAATGCATAATGCAGAGCTGCATGTTTGGATGGGTGAATAAACACAATCCTAATGTATTTTGACTATTTACATGAATTTCACAGACGCACACGTCTGATTTCTTCTGAATGACTAAATTCTGTTGTATTATTTTTACAGATCTATTTCGTTTCCCAGGGCTGACGCCTCAGCCGTTTAATTATGAGGGTCACCGAGAAAACCTTGGAAATGAGTGGAAAAAATGGATCAAATCTTTCGAAATCATGCTTCGAGCATCTCGAATTGATGATGAGGAGTGGAAGAAAGACCTACTATTGCATTTTGTGGGACCAAAGGTCCAACAAATTTATGAAACTCTGCCAGAACTACCAAGCATTGAGAAACGAGGACCTCTTTCAAATATTGAACAATATACCCCCAATATGAACAGCTACGAAGAGGCCGTAGCAAAATTAAATAATTTCTTCTTGCCGAGACAAAACCCCACCTATGAACGACACCTATTGCGGCAAATTAAACAACAACCAGGAGAGAATTTTGACACTTTTATAGTGAAATTACGCATACAAGCAGAAAGATGCGGCTATGGCGACAAGACAGAAGAAAATATTAGAGACCAGATTATTGAAAACTGTCAGTCAGCTGCATTGCGTAGAGAGTTATTGAGACTAGGCGACGCTAATCTCGATAAAATATTGAGTGTAGCAAAAATTCTTGAAACAGTTGCTCATCAAGAAAAATCGTTCATAGGAAGTCAGCATCAAGTTGACGATGTTAATAAAATTGATGGGTATTCTGTTCATAAAAAGAGAATTTTTGCTGAAACAAATCAAATGCAATGCCATCGTTGTGGCTATATGGGACATCTTGCCAAAGACGAGAAATGCCCAGCCAAAGGAAAAACTTGTAGTAAATGCGGCGGCATGAATCATTTCGCTAAGAGGTGTCGCACTAAAAACCCAGAACAAAGGACTTTCAAGGGTACCAAGAAATATCGACGAGAGGCAACAGAAGCTGGAAATAGAGAGTACAAACATGACACAGTGAAACATATTGATAACAATACCACGGAATACGTCTTCCATCTCACGCCATATGATAACAGCAGCGAAATGTGTTGTAAAATAGGTGGTATCCCTATAAACGCTATGATCGATTCGGGATCAAAATACAACTTAATCAGCCAAATTGTCTGGGAGCAACTAAAGTCCCAACATGTTGTTGTATCAAATCAACACCGTGATGCCACAATTACACTCAAGGCATATGGCGGACAGGTACTGCCGCTCGTAGGTGTGTTTACTGCTACAGTTACTTTAGGCTCAGCAGAAACTACTGCCGATTTCTATGTTGTGAAGGGTGATGGCAAAACTTTAATTGGGCGTGATACGGCTACCCTCATGGGAGCGTTGAAAATTACCGTTCCTGTAAATACGGTTGACAACGAAAACCATAAACTGTCGACCTTGAAGAATGTTGTGGTAGATATACCAATAAAATCAGGTTCAGTAGCTGTCGCTCAGCCATACCGTCGAATACCGGTTGCCCTGGAAAAACTAGTCGATAAAAAACTGGATGAACTACTGATTCAGGGAGTTATCGAGCAAGTAAATGAGCCATCTAAGTGGGTATCACCTGTAGTAGTTGTCCCTAAAGGAAACAACGATGTTCGCATATGTGTAGATATGCGGCGCGCTAACGAGGCGGTTGAGAGAGAAAATCATCCACTACCTACTTTTGAGGACTTCTTACCACATATGGCTAAGGCAAAGGTATTTTCCCGTCTGGACATTAAAAATGCTTTCCACCAGGTTAGTGCAAACGAAGGTTGATTAAGGATTGATTGCGATTTAAGTTCTTTTGTTAACCTAATCTATTTGAATTACGTTGCTTATAACTCAATCGAAATATATTATACCAGAAACTAATCCTAATGAGTTTCATTTTAGGTAGAAATTTCAAAACAATCTCGGGGGATTACTACGTTCATCACACGTAGAGGGTTGTTCCGTTACACCAGACTTATGTTTGGGATAAACTGTGCACCAGAGCTGTTCCAGAAAACTATGGAACAAATTCTTACAGGCTGTGAAGGATGCTTGAATTACATCGATGACATTATTGTATACGGATCGCATAGAGATGAACATGACAAAAGACTGACAAAGGTTCTCCAAAGGCTCAAAGAGTGGAACGTGGTGCTAAATGCAGATAAATGCGTTTACGGGGTATCAGAAATGAGAATTTTAGGGCATGTTATATCTGCAGAAGGAGTAAAACCAGACAAAGATAAACTAAATGCGATACGAAACTTCAGGGCACCAAAATCAGCAGAAGAAGTTCGAAGTTTTTTAGGTTTAGTAAATTATGTAGGAAAATTTATTCCTGATATGGCAACCATTACACATCCATTACGACAGCTAACAGTTGAAAAGGAAAAATTTGTATGGAAATCAGAGCATCATTCAGCGTTCGAGAAACTCAAATCGTTTATGATAAGCCCATCAACACTAGGTTTTTTTGATATTGGAGATAGAACACAGTTAATTGCTGACGCAAGTCCTGTTGGGTTAGGAGCGGTATTAATACAGATAAATTCAGAAGGAAATCCGAGAGTAATTGCATACGCAAGCAAAAGTCTATCTAATACAGAAAAACGCTATGCACAAATTGAAAAAGAGGCCCTAGCGCTTGTTTGGGCAGTAGAACGCTTCCATTTTTATCTATATGGTCGTCAATTCGAACTTATAACAGATCATAAACCATTAGAAAAAATATTTAGTACAAAATCGAAACCATGTGCCAGGATCGAGAGATGGGTAATACGGCTGCAATCTTACAAAGCATCTGTTATTTATAGACCAGGGAAATCCAATATTGCTGATCCACTTTCACGCCTCGCGATCACAGAGACCGTAGAAGGTAAACCATTTGATGAGTTTTCTGAACAGTATGTGGCATGGATTATTTCCAATGCATCACCAGTAGCGCTAAAGCTTACAGAGATAGAAAAAGCTTCAAAAACCGATGGAACTATTCAAGCGGTTCGTCAGGGAATCGAAAAGAATGAATGGACCGAAGATACTTCGACATTCAAAATATTTTCTACTGAACTATGCTTTGCTAACAATATACTGTTGCGAGGAAACAGAATAGTTATGCCTGCTTCATTAAGAGAAAGGACCTTACATCTAGCCCATGAAGGTCACCCAGGTATGAGCATTATGAAACAGCGATTAAGGGCCAAAGTATGGTGGCCAAAACTTGACTTACAAGTAGAACAATACGTCAGGAATTGCCGGGGATGTATGCTGGTCTCTGCAGCGCCCGCTCCAGAACCAATGAAGCGAAGAGAATTGCCATCAGCACCATGGCAACACGTGGCCATTGATTTTCTAGGACCTCTCCCATCAGGCCATTCGTTGTTAGTTGTAGTCGATTATTTCAGTCGCTACATAGAAGTAGAAATTATGAAAAAGACGGATTCTATACAGACTATAGGACGGTTAAATTCAATTTTTGCACGATTCGGACTACCTCTATCTATTACTGCAGATAATGGGCCGCAGTTCTCAAGCGAAGAGTTCCTACAGTTTTGCACCACCAATAACATTAAATTGATCAGTACCACCCCATACTGGCCGCAACAAAATGGTGAAGTCGAAAGACAAAACCGATCCCTTCTTAAACGACTTGTCATCAGTCAATCAATGAATGCAAATTGGATCGAAGAGCTTAACAAATACCTATTAATGTATCGATCTTCTCCTCATTCAGTCACTAAGAAAACACCGTCGGAGATGCTTTTTAATTATAACATAAGAGATAAATTACCATCTATATTTAATCCAATAGTTGAACATGAAGAAGTGGCAGACAGAGATAAGGAAGCTAAACACAAAGGTAAAATGTATTCAGATAAACGAAGAAACGCAAAAGTTAGCTCAATATGCCCGGGTGACGAAGTTCTGGTCAAACGAATGCGTAAAACCAACAAACTATCATCTAACTTTGGGACAAAAGTTTTTAAGGTGGTTGAAAGGAAAGGAGGAGATGTATTAATAGCATCAAAAGAATCCGGTTTGAAATACCGGAGGCACGTATCTCATTTGCTTAAAGTTTCTACAGAAGAAGGTAACCCCCTTGCACCAGAATCAGTAGACAACGGAATGGTAGATCCAAATAACAAAGAAAAGAATGTTACTTGCAAAGATACCACAAGCAAATTAACTGATAGAAGTCTTAGCTATAAGCCAAGTAATGAGACCACAAGATCTAAAAGAACTATTCAAAAACCAAATTACTTAAACGACTATATTAGCAGTTAGAAATCCATTAGTTAGTAAGCAATACATTATCTATAAAAAAAGGAAAGTGAATGTAGTATAGCAACCTTATAGATACGTTGTATATATAAACCTTGCTATGTTGCTTGACAGATGAAAGATGGATTAACAATAAAGAGGAATCGCATGTGGAACTAGGAGGAGTCAAGACGTGTTTTATCACGATACTACAAACGGAAGCGAGATTGAAGACGCAAAACATATAATTTATGGCGATATCTGTTATATGATCTGTAAGCGGATGCTGCATATTTAAATAACCTACGCGTGTACGGTGAACGCCAAGTCCGGTAAGCACGTGTAGCCCGATTTCGATCCCTAAGCAGAGAGCGCAGATGGCGGTCGGACCATGGTGGGGAAGGAGGTGGTCTGAAGAGAGGAGAACAGGAGTTTAAGGAAGTGATAAGGATAGCATTGAACTGTATTACAGCCTCATTGATGGACGTACATTCAAACAAAAATGACCAATCAATAGAGGACAAAATTACACGCAGCCTAGCATAGTCAGCCTTCTTATAATTATAAATAGGACTAAGATTAACACTTTGCACAGAAACAGGTAAGTTGGCAGTGGATAGATATTCAATTTCAAAAACAAACGGAGGATGGTGGTCATCAATTTTACAAGAGGAAGATCTGCCTCATAAACGGAACACGGCGTGAAGTTAAGAGAAAACAATAGTATAAGGTCAAGCACACGACCATTATGGTTTGGAATATTGTTTAGTTGACAAAATTCCATAACGTTGAATAAATCGACAAAAGGTGCATGACATAGCAACGCATTATGAGGTGTATAGTGCTGGAAAGGTGTCGTTAAATTAACAGAATTTATCCACTGCAGAGAAGTTTGATTAAAATCACCAAGAAGAATAAGTTGATCCTTGTTACGCAAGCGGGCTTTGACATCGTGAACGCATTCTAAAAGTTTTTCAAACGTACGCATATCAGCTGCTAAGTAGGGTGGGACATAGATAACACCTATATATATATTAAAGCACTCATTTTTAATCACAACCCACACACACTCAAGCGGCGCGGCATTTACAGAAATAGGCGCTGATGCTAAACTGGTCGAAACAGCAATGAGAACACCGCCACCGCGGTGTACTTAGCTATTCATTTGGTTCATTTGACAACGACGGTTGTCTGGCGTAATCACCACGGGTACGCTTAACAGGGGCAGGCAGGTTGTCTGGAGGCGACCGATCCGATGGTTTACGAGAGGATCCAGTCGTTCTCGCAGGAATGAACACCGATGAAGACGATGACGGAATCGACGAGGTTGATTGAAGAGCAGGAAGCACGGAAGTAGGCTCGGAACAGGTGTCACTCAGTGGATGAGAGAGAGCCGAAGGCAGAGAAGCACTCTGAGAAGGCATGCTGGCCAAGCGTGGTGTACTCAGAGAGCCGAAGTTAGATGGATCGTTTACGGGAGCATCCAATCGGGCGACGATAGATTTAACGGTGTTAGTGTTGCTTGCACTATCGATATTTATGGCCGACTCATCTGTAAGCGTGTCGTTCACTGACACTACAGGGAGATGACGATTTTGGTAATCGATGAATTCTCGGAACACGAGAGACGGAGGCCAAGTGGCCGGAGAGAGAGCTTCTTCGCGCTTGCTGGAAGGTACACCGACCTTAAACGATACGAATGACATCGTTTCGACGTTGGCGCCAAGTTTTACGAGACGACGCACCACAACGTCCGAAGGAGCAAGCGCAAGTCGATTTGTAACCATGGTAATGACATGCTTATCCGTTACAGATGTGTCGAAGCGCGACATAAAAATCCACGACAATGACTGTGGCCTTGGAGCCACAAATACTGGATCATATGTACTCCCCGATCCCGTTCCTTGTTGCATTGCAGGCGCAGGAGGCACTGCCGGCCAAGGAGCCGGAGGGAGGTGACGAGATGGTAGATCGAGGGGTAGTGATGTTCGGAGAGGGCGCCGTGCGTCTCTCTTACCATATGCAGAATCAAACGAGGCACTCTCACTAAATAGATCCTGCTTAAGACGGTGAAGCAGATCCGCTCTTATCGAGTTAATGGCGTTTCCTAGAGACGAGAAAATGCCATCCATTGAATTGACTAAGGCGGCCTCAATCTCCGGAAACAATACAGGCTTTTTCGATTTACGCAAGGCATCACATTGTTTGCATAGCCAGCACAGACCACAATCTGCCAACAATTCACTTAACGTGGATTCAGAGACACCGGCACAGTGAGCATGGAACCAACGGCCACACACCCCCGAACACGACAAGTGTAATGGATCACCATTTGGATTAATTGCCGTAGCGCAAATTGCACAGATAGTCATTATGATAACACTGTTACACTGGAAAGCAGGCACACAACGAGTGATATCGCAAAGCAGATGTGTGCAAAAGTCACAAGCGATAAAATTTTGCCAGCCACAGGGCGATTAATCAAGCCGCGTTAAAACACTGGAATAAGCAGGAGCGATCAAAACCACGTCTGTGCGTATACATACATATACATGTGTTTATATTTATATATATACAACAAAAATAAATAATACTTCAGTTTATAATTATAATAAAAACAAATAATAATCAAATAATGATGATCGATACAATGTGTAGGGTTAGCCCACGTTCATGTCACACACGGTGGTAAGGGTTAAGTTAATCATCAGCGAACCGGTTCAGATTAGCAGTTTCCACCGTTTCTGAAGGGAGATCACACTTGATGGTGTGAGTAATGTCAAGCGACGCGATGAAATGGCGGCAACGTGAATCAACGTGTTAACTGAACAAAGGTCCTGATTACACAAAAGTCGCGTTGTTAATCTACTTGCATATTGTTTAATTGCGGCTTGTCAATTAAACTACGGAGATAACATTTATAACGTTGCAATTATGCCAAGAAACTTGCGGGATTCCGGGTGGATGGTGGAGGATGACGACGAGCATAGTGTGTGTTCGTCCAAACCAGGAATAGAGGAAGCTTCAGCATTTCCCTCGCTTTCATTTTCTTCGCTACAAGTTGGGAAATGTAAAGCCTTAGACGGAGAGGAGGAAATTGACAAAATTTCCTTCAATAGATGGCGTGAGATCCTCGAATCGGGTATGGCATTAGCAGGAATAAAGGAAGAGTCGACGAAGGCAAACATTTTTAAAATGAAAGCGGGCTCAAAATTGCTTGACATCTTGGACAACACATCTAATAAAGGCGGGCCTGATGCACTTACCCAGCCATATTCCAGTGAAATTTATCGCCTTGAGGAGTATTTTGGTTCAAGGGATTATTTGCTATTCCAGTGGCAGAAACTTCGATCGTTGCCGCAGAATAAGGACGGATCTGACCTAAAATATGTGCGTCGTGTGTCAACTATTGCCAAACTTTGCGGTTATGTTCATGACCAACTTGTCGAGACTGTAGAAGATGTTTTACAGAACCATGCCAGAAACCGTAAAGTCCACGAAGTAGCCCGAAAAGCTTCCTGTAAAGAGAACTCTTTACAAGAGTTTTTGGACCGTGTGCGTACGGTCGAGATTGAACAACAAGCAGAGGAAAATTTTAGCAAGAAGTATCCTACGGAAGAAGCTTCAAATGTATTGGCGGTGTCGTATGGTGTTCCGGGTTAGAGCCGAGGAGAGATTCGAACATCAACATTCGGCTACAGAGGCAGAGGATATTTTCCGCGTAGCCGCGGAGGATATTCACGCATGAGTGGACCCGTTTCGTCTTCATCTAAACCGTGCTGGCGTTGTACGAGCACAGGTCATCAACCGGATCACTGTTTTGCCATTGCGAAGTTTTGCCACTTGTGCCGAGCTAAAGGGCATATTCAAAGAGCATGTACGTCATCTCGTGTTAAACGTGAAACCGGTGGAAATCGAGATGGTTCGCCCGCTTCTAAAATTAGAAAAATCGCAGCAGTTGCGTTCAACGATCAAGAAGAGGAAGCTGTAAGTTTTGATTAAAGAAATGAATTAATGACATAGTAGTTGTGCACAGAAGAAATTAATATACTTTTCACTTGATGGATTTGAATTAGACATTAATCGGCATTTTGTATCATTTTAGACAACTCTTCGACTAATTCCAGCAGTTTATAATATCAACATGCGTACGAGCAATTATTCAATACCAACTAGCTCAAGTAAGCTATCGGAGCCAAATATTTTCGTCAGCCCAACAAAGGTATCAATATGCGGGTTGGATTCGTACGCGATGTGTTCCTTGGATTTCAAGGGAATAGAAAGCGCAGGATCAATTACATGTACAGTAGCGGGTGTTGAGGTTAAGTTTTTGATAGATTCTGGGGCCGAAGTGAATACTGTCGGTGATAATATTTTCGATCAAATAATGAGAGATACCATTTCTCATCCAATTTATGAGTTGAAAAACGGCACGAATAAACCGTTGAGGGCATATGCTACAAGTAAACCTATTTCAGTTATCGCTACATTCCTCGCTGAACTGTTTATTTCCCCTGATCGGCCTTCCGCAATCGAAAAATTTTATGTCATACCAGGAGCAAAACCACTTTTAGGGCGTTCGACTGCGACAAGATATAGTGTGTTACAGCTTGGCTTAAGCGTTCCCATTGTAGGCTCTCATAGGACAGGACACAAAATAGAGTCGGGAGATGTAAATGCTGTAGGTGTGTTGAAACATTTTTCAAAATTCAATGTACTTCCAGTTATGCTTTTTTATGATAAAAGCTTGCCACCATCTAGAAAGGTATATACAAATATTCCCCCCGCATTCAAAACCGAAGTTGAAAATCGACTTGGAAACCTTCTATCATCTAATATAATTGAAAAGGTGACTAACGGCATGGATAACACTTTTTGTTCATCGCTGTTAGTTGTTCCGAAGGGTAAACAAGACATTCGTTTGGTAGTCGATTTACGGGGCCCGAACAAATGTATTATGAGGACCCCATTTAGAATGCCTACGTTATTATTATTATTATTTATTTAATCTTCAACGGGCCGTATGGCCTAATTAAGATGTAACAGTTCAATTGAAAAAAAAAATAGCAAAAATAAGATTTGCATCGCAATTCACTGCGGCCACGGCAAAAGCCGGATACGTTCCTTGAAGCACTGAGTTGAGATGTCGAAGTCGAAGCAATCCGAGACAGTGTTGAAGACAACCGACATGCGGAACATAGGGTCAGACCGACCAGCACTGGAACGGGGTTTAGCGAGCCGTAGAGTTTCTCTAGACCTAAGTGTTTGGGATGGTGCATAGATATCGACTCGATGCAACAAAGGCGATGAGTCGATAGAGCCATTTAGCAATCCAGCGATGAAAGAGCACTGTGTATTGCGTCTTCTAACCGAAAGAGGTTCAAGGCCTAGAAGACGGCACCGCGCAGCATACGGAGGAAGATTATTGCGATCCTGCCAGGGAAGTAGGCGTAGGGCATATCTCGTGAGCTTACGTTGAATCGCCTCAAGTCGAGCAATTGAAGAAGCGGTAGTTGGGCTCCAGACTACGCACGAATATTCCAGAACCGAACGAACGATACAGTTGTACACAGCTTTGATGCACATGGGGTTGCGGAATTCATTAGTTATTCGGATAACCACGCCAAGTAATTGATTTCCTCTGGCTACAACGTCATCGATATGCTGTTTAAAGTTCAAACTAGAGTCAAGCAGAACGCCCAGGTCTTTGGCATGATTTTGTCGATTAACTGCAGTGCCGTCCATGAAGTAGGTCCCAGTCACTGGGCTCCTGCATCGACTAAAAGACACACAGTAGCATTTCTCGATGCAGATAGTCAGTCCATTACGCTTGCACCACGAACAGAAAATTTCGATGCAGTCTTGCAGGAATGTACAATCATCTGTGTTGTTAATAGGCGCAAACATTTTTGCGTCATCGGCAAACAGACTGATACTGTCGGGAGGTAAAACGAGGGTAACATCGTTGATAAACAATATGAAGAGAAGCAGGCCAATATTGCTTCCTTGTGGCACACCCGAGCTGCTGACTATTTCTTTTGACATGTGCTTATCAATTTTCACGATGTATGTGCGATTAATTAGGTAGGACTTAAGCCACTGTACGAGCGAGCTGGGAACTCCTAGCTTATCGAGTTTAGCGAGAAGAATTGCGTGCGGAAGAGAGTCGAATGCTGCTTTCAGATCTGTATAAATTGCATCGACTTGAGCTTCGGCATCAATTTGACTAGTGCAATAGGTTACAAATTCAACCAGGTTCGTGGTAGTCGACTTTTTTGGCACGAATCCATGTTGATACGGGCTTAGGTAGCTGCGGCATGCATGTAGCAGATGTTTGTATATCACTAGTTCGAACACCTTGGCAATGGCACACAAAGATGTAATACCCCGGTAGTTGATGGCATCTGTCCTGTCGCCCTTTTTGTAAATAGGAACCATCCAAGATTTCCTCCATGTTTTGGGAAAGTAGCCATTGGCTAGCGATGCATTGAACAATTTTGCAAGGATAGGTGCTACTGTCGTTTGACGGCGTTTCAGCACGGTAGAAGGAATTCCGTCGGGTCCAGGAGCGAAGGAAGGCTTTAGTTGCATTAGGGCTGATAAAACGATCTCACTGTTGATGAAAGGAGTGCTCATGTTAATTGCGCCAGCCCGAGTGTTGACGAGAGCAGCATCAATGGTATCGGTATCATTCATGGCCGGTGAAAAGCAATCTGCGAAGCGATCCGCGAAGAGATTGCACATTTCATTAGTGTTGGCACTTGTTGCTCCTTTGTACGTAATGGATTTCGGTGTATGCGTGGTTTTTGTTTTGCTGTGGTAGAAGCGCCAAAACGAGTCAGGCCACCTGCAGAGGTTACGTTGGATTTCACTCAAATATGTGCCATATCGAAACCTGTTATAGCTGCAGTATAAAGAGTGCGTGTCAAAGTAGATCGAGCGAGATCTTTGGCAGCGGCGCGTTTGGTAGTGACGATAAGCAGCTCTTTTTACACGTTTGAGTCGTTTGAGTGTGCGGTCCGCCCAGGGGGGGTTAGGTTTAGGACGCTGAACTGGCACGCATACAACAAAGGCTTGCAGCATGAAGGACGAGAATGAACATACTGCTTCGTCAAGTGAAATAAAATTGGAACAATGAAAGCTATTGTTAAACATTGATATCATGTCGTTCAGTTTCACATAGTCAGCTTTAGCAAAGTTATAACGATAAAATGCGGTTGTCGTCGAGTTTTGTCGAGTCGTCGAATTGCGTCGGGTCGACGAGTTTATACGTATATTGAAGTCAAACGCCGGGTGATAGGAGACAAGAGGTACAAGCGGAACAACACTTGGAAAGACAGGCGAACACAATTTAGCTGCAGCATTGTTAGCGTAGAGTAGGTCAAGCATGCGTCCGTGCAAATTATTGATGTGATTAAGTTGCACTAATCCGTTAAATTTAAATCCATCCACAAAGGTGTTGTTGGCCAGTGAGCGCGCAGTTGGTTCATAGTGCGTGATTGATGAATATGCTGGCGAGGACGAAGGATCAGCTGTGGACCAGCTTATGCTAGGCTGATTGAAATCGCCAATAACAAACAGCAGATCCGAAGGCTTCAGTGTGAGAGTGAAGCCGCTGATACAATCATGTAGAGAGCGAAGTGTCGATATCTCGGAGCTAAGCTGCGGTGGAATGTATACTACCATGACGTACAGATGTGCGTTATTGCAGGTGACGCGCACACAAATATACTCGAGAGAACGATCACGGGAAGGTAATTCTATCGACTCGTATGCGTTAGAAACGGCTAGCAAAACACCACCACCGCGAGAGCTAGAGCCGCTGAGAAAGCGATCACAGCGGTAAACAGAGAAGTTGTTGTTGAAGAGAAGAGCAGATGGAATGTTGTCAACAAGCCAAGTTTCCGTGAGGGCGATAAGGTCGAAGTCAGCCTCCGATACAGCTAGGTGAAATTCTTTTGTTTTAGTGCGCAAACCTCTAACGTTTTGATAATAGCAGCTTAAATACTCAGCGGTAGCGTTGTCATTGTGGTGGTTGGATAAAGCGGGTATACGGTAAGTCGATTGAGCTGCGTTGTCAGAGCATGAGGCTTGGCGTGTTTGATGCGTGCAATGAGCGGAACTTCGTCTAGTTGAGAAAAAAGCGATCGATTGTAGACTGGTGCAGGTGCGGAGATGAAGCGCGGTGGTTTTGGGGCGGTCCAGAAACAAGTGTTGAGTTGGGTGCTTCCAAGATATCATTCACCGGGGGGTGACACTGTTGTGATGATGTTGTTTCAGGACCAGGTGGAGTAGACGTGCGTGCTGCTAAACGGTGAGTCGTTGTTGGTGTGCGTGTGGTGTAGCGGTGATCAATACTAGTAGCTGGTGTGCGTGTTGTAAAGCGGTTTCGGGTGGCTATAGGAGATGAGGTTTGGTGGTCGTGTTGACGGGATGGAAAAAACTCACGTACACCGATACCGACTGGCCAAGTGGATGGTGTGAGTGCCGCATCTCGAAGGATAGCCGGGACTCTCACTTTGAATGAAAGCCAATTCATGCTGTCCACACTAACCCCTCTTCTCAGCAGGCAATACGCTATAACGTCATCGGTGGCTAAGCGACGCTTTACAGAAGCGACCACTTGTTCCACAGTGACGGCTGTTGATAAGCGGGATAGGCGGATCCAGATCCTATCTGTGAATGGCTCACGAGGTGCAGCTTGAAGCGGTGATGATAACGGATCGGTTCCCACCAGTTCATGAGGTTGTGTAGGTGCCGGCTGGACGGCAATCGTGGTATTGGTGTATGCGTTTGGCGATGACGCGGCACAAAGGATGTTACCGCGATTGTTTACAATTCTGTTTACACCAGGAGATGCCGAATCCTCGATTACGCGCCTCCGCTTTCTACCCGTAGCCGGTCGAGGATCAGGATTCCGAATGTGAGGCGTGGATGCAGTTTGAAGGAGGGTAAAACCACTGCGAACTTCGGCGACAATAGGCTCAACGAGCTTGCCGATAGCTGCTACAGCTGAGGTGAGGGCGGCTTGGAAACCGACCTGGGCGCCTATTTCTTTTACCGAACGGCAGCGCGGATTTTTAAGAATGTTAGTGCAGCCAATGCAGCTCCAGTGCAGGTCGACATTGGACAATACTGCGTCAATCAGCTCGGGGGGCAATTTGCAACAGCCGCGGTGGAACGTAGCGTCACAATATGCACAACTGATGATGCAGCCGGTGGTCTCTAGCGGTTCAGCACACGAGAAGCAAATAGCCGCCATCGCGAAATCACGCGTAATCACAGCACAACACTGTTAAGCCGAGCAGGAAAAAACAGCAGGAAACCACAGTTGCGGTGCAACTAAACAATTCGCCAACACGCAACGATGATGTGAAGCATTTAAATCCGTAGTCCGTAAGTCCGTAGAATAGGCAACAATGCGATGCGACGCAGAAAACACAAGAAAATTACTGAAAAATCACGGAGCGCGACGAAAGTGCAGCCGAACAGTTAAACGATTGATTTATTGCTACGTTGGAAGAAATTCTATCAAAACTTAATGGAGCTAGTTGGTTCTCTACTACAGATCTAA
The DNA here is from genome assembly GCF_017562075.2 of Anopheles merus. Taxonomy (NCBI): domain Eukaryota; kingdom Metazoa; phylum Arthropoda; class Insecta; order Diptera; family Culicidae; genus Anopheles; species Anopheles merus. Next base: position 58,578,197 of record NC_054082.1, read on the forward strand.
CTAATGCATTCTACCATATTGTGCTAGAAGAATCCTGGAGACATTTAACCAATTTTTTCTCAGGTAACAATACTTACCGCTTCATTCGATTACCCTTTGGATTATGCAATGCTCCTGATATCTTTCCAGAAATACTTCAGACAGTTGTAATTGCAGATTGCCCCGGAACGGTAAACTATCTTGATGATGTCCTTGTATTCGGCAATACGAAGGAAGAACACGACGATAATCTTCGCTATACACTTTCACGTCTACACAAACACAATGTGTTATTAAACTCCAGTAAATGCGTTTTCGGTAAACAAACGGTTAAATTCTTAGGTTTCTTACTTTCTCACGATGGGTGGCGAGTCGACGAAGACAAGAGAAAAGCCATTGATGGGTTTCGACGGCCAGAAACATTATCAGAAGTAAAGAGCTTCTTAGGCCTCATTAATTTCCTCGAAAGATTCACTCTTCGTAGAGCAGAGAGAACTAAACATTTAAGAGCTCTTGCAAATTCATCATCATTTTATTGGACTGAATTAGAAGAATTTGAGTTTATTGATATAAAGAACGCAGCTATAAATTCAATCGACAAATGGGTTATATTGATCACGAGGACAGAACAGAATTATTCGTTGATGCGTCACCATTCGGTCTCGGAGCAGTTCTTGCCCAATTCAATTCGGCAGGTGTACCTCGTGTAATAGCATGTATTTCCAAATCATTGACGGTAACAGAACAACGATACCCTCATACCCAAAAAGAGGCGTTAGCCATAGTATGGTCAGTGGAACGGTTCAAATACTACTTAACGAGCATTAACTTTACCGTTTGGACCGACTCGGTTGCGAATATGTTTATCTTCGGCGGAGAATATCGATCCGGAAAAAGATCTATTACTCGTGCCGAGTCGTGGGCTCTGCGGTTACAACCATTTAACTTTGAAACCCGATGTGTTCCTGGTGATCAGAATATTGCAGACGTTGTTTCACGATTGATTAGCAATTGTCAAGCAGATGAACCCTTCGATGAAAACGATGATAAGCACATATTATACACGGTTGATGCATTTAACATGAGTATGACATGGTCAGAAATCCAACTGGCTTCAGAAGAAGACAAGGAGTTAGCTGAAGTGCGTTTGGCAATTCAAACAGGTCGTTGGCCTCGTCATCTAAGAAGGTACGAATGTCTTGAAAAACAATTGAGAAGTCTTGATGCTCTAGTTTTCAAAAACAACTTGATTGTATTACCTAAATATCTCCGCAAAAGGGCAATCGAAACATCTCACGAAGGACATGTTGGATGTGCAGCTTCTAAAAGAATTGGAATGAAGCGCTTCAGGAATACGTACAGATACATAACACGCGTAAACATCACTCTAGGTTAAACGCGACTCCATTTGAGCTTCTTGTCGGATGGCGTTATAGAGGGACGTTTCCTGGTTTGTGGGAGAGAAAAACCGGTGTAGATAGAATGGACATAAGAGAAGACGATGCACATGCTAAATTAATTAGCAAAAAATATGCTGACGATAGACGAGGCGCGAAGGAAACCAGTATATGTATATGTTTGGAGATTTTAATTTTTCGGCAGTATCGTGGTCACTATCACAACAAACATTTGGTCACTCATCATCGTTCGCGCACTATGTGGCAAATTCATCATTTTCGGACAGATCCCGGTTTTTGGATGAAATTAACGCTAGCGATTTTTATCAAATAAGCTGTATCAAAAACTCGCTTAACCGGCAGCTCGACTTAGTATTCGCAAATTTTATTGCCGCAACTTACTGCATCGATTTGCACCCCTGCCCAACACCACTAGTCTCTCCTGACCTGTACCATCCAGCCATCGATTTAACGGTTCGAATTCCAAGCACAATGCCTAATCCTACACTGACTCAAGCAAGTAGACCTAGGATGAATTTTTATAAAACCAATTTTACTCGGATTGATGAGCTCATAACTAATTTTAATAGCCAGTTCAGAATTAGCCAGTTTAATTCTGTTGATGAAGCTTTATCGATATTTATACGCTTTCTTTTATCCTCGTTTGATTCGTGTGTACCAATTATCACACCAAAGAGCGGCCCTGCTTGGTCTGACCGCCAGCTAAAAAAACTTAATAGAGCTAAGGAAGCTGCATTAAAAAAATATACGAAGTATCGATCACCTGTTAACAAAAGCATATTAAATGAAACAACTCGCTTGTGCCGTAGATACAATAAAATACGCTACGGTGGCTACTTGTCTCGGTTGGAGAAGAATTTCATCAAAAGGCCCAAAGCTCTCTGGAGTTTTCGTAAGAAACACAATAATACAAATGTGACACCTAAATCGATTTACCACAATGACCGAGCTGGTTCAATTGCTTCAGATATTTGTGATATATTTGCGTGTAGATTCGAGGAGGCATACACAATCTCGACTACTGACGACAGTATTATCACCAACGCTTTAATTAATACTCCTAATGATGTCATCGACCTTAATTTAACTAATATATCGCAATAATCTGTTCTAAATGTGCTCAAAGCAGTCAAGCCCAAAGCTAGTCCTGGCCCAGATGGTATTCCTGCCATCATTCTCAGCCGATGATGTGAGTCCATTGCGCCGATCTTCTCCAAAATTTTTACTTTTTCACTGCAACAAGGAGAATTCCACTCTATTTGGAAGAGTTCATGGATTGTCCCCATATTTAAAAAAGGTGACAAGGAAGATGCAGCCAACTATAGAGGCATAACATCACTCAGTGCTGGAGCCAAAGTTTTTGAGAAAGTGATCCAAACAAGTTTACTCACGGCTTCATATCTTTATATTAGCCCTCAACAACACGGTTTCGTACCAAAGCGGTCGGCGATTACTAACCTTATTGACTTGTCATCACAATGTCTTCATAACATGGATAGCAGGATGCAAACAGATGCAGTTTATATGGATTTAAAGGCTGCTTTTGATAGTATCGATCAAAACATCTTTTTAGCCAAGATGAATAAGTTGGGCGAAATTTAATATGCTGGTTAGAATCGTACCTTGTCAATCGATCGTATGCTGTATCTTTCCAACGATGCCATTCAAGGTCTTTCATTGTATCATCTGGTGTGCTACAAGGTAGCAGCCTGGGTCCACTACTGTTCGTACTGTTCATCGACGACCTATCGTATGTAGTACCAGCAGCGAATCATTTAATATATGCAGATGACATTAAAATCTACATGACGATAAAAAATGACACAGACCACTCCGAGCTACAACAATACCTTCTCGATTTTCACCAATGGTGCAATCGAAACCGCCTGAGCCTCTGCATTGAAAAATGCCGAGTCATTTCATTCACACGAGCACGAGAAATTAAGAACACCAGCTACACAGTTAACGGTTTACCAATAGAACGCACTAATGCTATGAAGGATCTCGGAGTCATACTTGATTCAAAGCTGTCATTTGACCAGCAAACAGAGGAGGTGATTACTCGAGGTAATCAATTGCTTGGCATGTTGTTTCGGATAACAAGAGATTTCAAAGACCCAGTCTGCATCAAAGCGTTATACTGTGGTATTATCCGCCCGGTACTCGAATACGCCTGTGTCGTCTGGAAGCCCTCAACCCAAAGACTTTCTGAGAGAATGGAATCGATACAGCGTCGCTTATCCCAATACGCAACACGCTTGTTACCTTGGCCACCTGGCAGTCAGTTACCACCTTATGAAACGCGACTTCTGCTCCTCGGACTGCAACCGCTCCACATCCGACGCCGTACCGTACAACAACTATTTGTGGCTGGTTTACTGCAAAGTAACATCGACTGTCCATCCCTACTCCAGCAGTTAAACTTTTACGCGCCTGCTGTTCAGCTTCGCTCTCGTCCGTTACTTGCCCTGAATCGTAGTCGAAGTTCGTCATTTGTTTGATTTTGGAACCTCAGTGCAATCCTTTAAAAACTGCCTTAGAAACGAATTATTAAGATGATCTTACTACTTATTTTAAACTAATATTAGACTTAAGAACATTCATACGGATCCATTGTTATCCATTGAACGAGTAATAAACAATTAAACAATAAACGTAGGAGATAAAGTGGTAGTAGCTGTACCCCAAACGACTAAAACTGATCGATTATTTTCTGAAGAGACCTTTACTGTTTTAACAAGAGAAGGAGCAAAGATTGTTGTTCGTGGTGAAAACGGGAATCAATTTGCTAGGAATATACAAGATTTCAAGTTATACCCCAGTAATGTAAACAATCACAATGAAGCGACAGATAATGATACTCAGGCCCCTAACGCAACAAGTACATCTGCTGCCTCATCAAGACCACAGAGAAATCGTCGTAAACCTGCTTGGTGGGACGACACGGAGATGTATTAGGTGCCACAATTTCTTTCCTTATACATATTAATACTTTTTTTTCAAACTCAATTAAATATAAGCAGTTTAGTTATTAGTAAAATTGTTTTATTACTTAAAGGCCGGGCTACATTGATCGTACTCGCAAGTGTAATTTTTATATTCACTAGCGCATCTGGTGGCGACCAGCGCAAGCTAGATGTGGGTATAATTTAAGTGCCAAAATTATTCATACTTGGTGTCTCATCAAGTTTCGACCAGGCTACCTGTTTGCTGTAGGAAATGTTGATAAACGTCCATAAATTGCAACAAAGTAGGCCGTTAATTGTTGTTGTTGGACAAATCGTCATTCATACAAAGCGCCGGGCAACATTTTTCCCCATCTTCCATTCTCTATCCATCATTGGGTAAAATTATAGCCTCCTCGACCCAAAACGTTTTTTGACAGATAAACTATGCCAGCATCTAGCTTCAACCCACCGCCGCTAGATGGCGTACGCGTTCACAAAAATTACACTACGGAGTACGATCAATGTAGCCCAGCCTTAAGATACATTTTTGAATTTATTGCACTGTTGAGAGTACGGAAAAAGTAGATTGTAGGGATTAGGATAGACAAGGAAGTGATAGATAGAGAGAGATAGGACGAACGTGAAAGATCATTCGAGATGACAGGAAATGCGAATAAACGTCAGTCGTGTTGGATTAATCAACGGAAGAGCATGACACCGTGTGTTCCTTAATTTATTGAATCCGAAAGGTTGCTTTAAAGGATGGTGGGTTGGCCAGATCACGACACTACTGGGTCAGTTAAAAACAGCATGTGAAAAATATTCAAATAATCCCAGAACTTTGATTTCCCAACCGGCATTATCGCGCGATTTTTATGTGTATCTATCATTTTTCTCATTCTAACATTCAGAAGAATTTTCGTTCTGCCTCGCTTCTGGGTGTTGGTCTGGTTTTGCTCGCAACTTGGCTGTGTCACACCAATCATCCTCATGTTTCATATGGCTCTTCTCTTTCCATCGTTAAAGAGAAACTCTTGCGTCTCGCTTTTCTGGGACTTGTCCAATTTCGCTTGCTACATCAATCGTTTACGCAAGCGTTCTCCTCTCGCCCGCTCTATCATTGTACAGGTACTCCCCGATATACGCTATCAATGCGGACCGGAGGCAATAGCGTATCTCGAATATTAGCGAAAGTCGAATTTCGAGGTTTCCAGTCAAATTATAGCTAATTTTCGTATAATTTTGCATGAAGTGGTAGGTTTTAGCCACTAAATTCGAAATATTCAGTTGAAATCAGATCAAATAACTATCTGATTTCAACTGAACATTTCAATTTTGTACCTTTTGAAATGGTTTTTAATATTCAACCAAACGGGAATTTATTTTGCATTTGACATTCGATTTCTAAAATTAGTACAATTTGCTCAAAGAACTGTCAAATTTAGAAAAAAATGTATAGCGAAATCGCGTATTTCGAGTATGGCGTATATCGAGGAATACCTGTATATCCACACGAGGAAGGCGCGGCTTCGCGTTCTCATGAAAAAGTGGTAGTGTTAAATCAAGTTTGCAAGCGGTAGGACGCGTCGATGCTCGTTTTTTCTCTCGTGAAACCACTACGGAAAAACTATTTGGTAAGTACAGCTTTTAATCAACGGTAATATCAATCTTTATCAAACTAAATGGTACAATTAATTGTGATATCAAATCATATTCTTTTTCTATAGAAATCGTTACACACGCACGAACGGAAGTGAGCACGGACCACGATAGAAACAATATTCAATTGGTTGGTAAGTATTACGCTTCGCGTTAAATGGAACAGCTGTTGGCAAAACATTTAATATTTCCCTCTATCCCTAGGAGTGCCAAAAAAAAAACAACAGAACAGAAGAGGAAAGAAGGCAGGAACGATCCTCCAACGTGCTAGCGCCTGGTAGAGGAGAAGCAGCAGGAAGGTAGGGACGATCATCCAGTGCGCTAGCACAGCATGTGGGAGCGAACTTGCGAACTTGTCAGAGGAACTTCTCACGAGTATTGCCGGACAAAAACAGCTCCACTGGTGCTGCTTTGGGTGCAACAACGTTTTTGCAAACCCTAGAACAAAGTTTATCAGAGATGCGGCAGTACAAATGGGCTTGCAAATGGCATTAATGGCTCCTTCTAATTGCTTTAAAGCAGCACTTGAACCACTCATAAAAGAGACTCGCTCCGGTTTTGCTCTTGTTAATCAAGCTCATTCAGAAACACCGCTTTATAGCCAGCCTTCTAAAATGAGGCGAGTGATTCATGCGAAAAAGTTATTTTCTAATGTAACCAAAACACACACACCAGAAGATCAAAAAACTTTGAACAATAGCAACAAACAGCACTACAATAGATCAGTCAACAAGGAATTGACCAACATTCCCGAACCACCGTTAATTATAACTGGCACTAATGCAAGTGTTTCACCCACACACGCACTTAACATTGTTTCTGCTGTCGTTCAAGCTCCGAAAATGGCATTATAGGTTGCGCGTCTCTCTACTGACACTACTAAAGAAAAAGTTGAAAAAACAGTAATGCATTTTTTGGGCACCGATGATGTTCTGGTCCATTGTTTGTGGCGCAAGGGCACTGACCTATCTACAGTTACCTTCTTATCATTCAAAGTGCTAATACCAGCATCGCTCCGTACTAAAGCACTGAATCCAGCAACCTGGCCAAGTGGCCTTGCGATATGGGAATTTGTCGATAGAAAAAAAAACTCCAAAGCTCTACCGAGTTTTGTAATGCCTTCACAAACAAATTACACACCTGTTACCAGTATGCCAATCACGGACGAACAACCTCCAGAATGCCTGAACACAACTTTGATCTACCCGGTACTATAATTAAACAACCTAATGAATGTTGTGGTGTTAAATATTCCGCGACTCAGTGCTATACACAACTACCATTTCATTTCGTCCCACATTCAACTGTATCGACGCACGCAGAGACCACTATTGTAAACAATGGTCAAACACTAAACCCGCATAATAATGACCTTACCATATATTACCAAAACGTTCATGGACTACGCACTAAACTTGAGGATGTTTACATTGCTTCTAGTGAGCTTGATCACGATATTATTGTTCTCACAGAAACATGGCTTGATGATATAATACTATCGCAGCAGGTAATCTGTGACTGTGCTAATAACAGTATCCGACAGATTGGTGGTGGTGTCCTGATCACTGTTTCCAAACGTCTCAAATGCGTTCCTGTGCACACCAATATAACGTGTATTGAACACTGCTGGGTTAAAATCCTCTTGCCTTCAAGTAAAATAGTTGTTGGTGTAAGTTACATACCTCCTGATCTTAGTACAAATACTGCAATTATGACTGCTTTCGACGAGGCTCTTGATAGTGTAAGTGCTTCTATGAACGACAACGATACGATGTGTCTGTTGGGTGACTTCAACCAACCAATGATCGCCTGGCGTGCTATCGATTGGCACTATGAACCCGCGTCATCTGTGCCTGGCCAAATCGCTTTTTGGATTTGATAAATTATTGTTGCTTAAAACAAATTAGAGGCATAGTAAAAATGATCTAGGAAGGCAATTGGATCTTGTGTTCGTCTCTAATGAGCTTGAAAATAGCGTGCCTATGCACTCAGTCAATGTCTCCCTAGTCGCGATTGTTCCGGTTGATAACCACCATCCACCACTGGAAATCACGCTGCAGAATTCCCACACTAGTTCAGACGATAATTCCGGCACAGTCTTGCCTGGTGCTGTATCTGCTTATAATTTTCCCAGAGCTGATTTTGTCATAGATCATAGAACCATGCTCACCGATTCTGTTGACATCTCCGCCGTAACTTCTGTCTCCATCCCCTCCAACACAACGATACGAATTGCGTAGTCAGATGATCCGGTAAGCTCACATGATCATGTTAATATTTTACGATCCGGTAATAATAATATGAAATTGATTATGATAACTTAAAAGTATATTATCAGAACGTGTATGGGCTCCGATCGAAACTCAGTGATTTTGTTGCTGCTTCATCAGTATGCGACTATGACATTATTGTATTAACGGAAACATGGCTGGACAGTTTAATTTACTCCGGTCATCTTTTTGACAACCGGTATACGGTCTTCCGAAATGATCGAAATTCTGCAAATAGTAAAAATATTAAAGGAGGAGAATCCTAATCGCAGTACTATCAAAATGGGTGAGTCAAATGTTCTCTTCTGACCCTTCCATCGAAACCGTGTTTATTCGTATTACAAACATGAACACTGCGCACACCATTGGAGCCATATACATACCTCCAGATAAATCTAATAACACACATGTAATGAATCCTCTATGCTGAACCGTGCGGAACGTCAGAGAAGCGCACCCACATGATCGAATATTAATACTGGGAGATTTTAACCAACCTAATCTTGCATGGAAGTTGTCAGACAGGGGGCTACCAACGCTCGATTTTTCTGGATCCCAAATTTCCACCATATGCGGGGATCTGCTGGATGAAATGAACTATGCAGGCATGACACAAGTTAACTTTATTAAAAATATCAAAAACAATGTACTAGACCTCATTTTTACTGACGACAATATTATGAAGGAAGGGATGAAGATCCAATCTACACAAGATTGGCTAATAAATACCGATGTGTATCATCCATGTTTAATTGCGGAATTCAAATCGTATCGCACTAATATCAACGATCCTGACTCGGAGAACGCTAATACACTCATGAGCTTTAATTTCCGCAAAGCCGACTTCGCTAAAATGGATGCTATGTTGCGCGATGTAGATTGGTCCTTCTGCAATCCCGACTGCACCACCAACTATGATCTGAATACCGCTATTCGTTCTTTCATTGATAAACTAATAAGTATATTCGCTGAATGTTGTCCCTTAAAGACAGCATCGAGAAAACGTGGACCTCCATGGAGTAACAGAATATTAAATAATATAAGACGATCTAAAAATAGAGCCAAGCGCCGATATAAACGCACTCGTTTGCCATCAGAAAAGCTCTGGCTAAATACCATTACCAGCCATTTTAGACAAGTGAACAAACTGTTCTACAATGATTACATACAAAATCTACAATCACAGTTTATCGATTGCCCAACATTATTCTGGCAATTCATGCACAATAAACAAAAGGACAGCGGCGCACCTAATCATCTTGTTTGGAATGATAAACATGCAGATAATCGTTACGACATATGTCAACTATTCGCTGAAAAATTCAAAAGTGTTTATTCTGTTGATACTACTACCTCATCGCTGCTTGATGCTGCTTTGGAATACACACCTTCTGACGCTTTCTGTGTTTCGCTAAAAGATTTCGAGATAAGAGGTGATATCATCTGTAATGTCATCAATCGACTGGAAACTTCATATTGTCCGGGGCCCGATGAGATACCGACCGAGATTGGAAATCATGATCTACGACGTCCTAGTAATGTCATGTATCAATTACATATCGGTTGATCAACATGGTTTCGTACCTAAACGATCCGTAAGCACCAACTTGGCTCAGTTCGTTTCTGAATGTATAATATATCGTTCGAATCGGAATATCAAATGGATACAGTGTACACTGATTTCCAAGCTGCGTTTCATAGCATCAATCACAACATCCTTCTTGCAAAACTCGCACAGCTTGGTATTTCACCTCTTGTCGTCGATTGGTTGAAATCATATCTGAGGGACAGAATGTATTCTGTAAGAATAGATAACATCTTTTCGCAACCATTCACAAATACTTCTGGAGTTCCCCAAGGCAGCAACTTGGGGCCGCTATTATATACACTCTACATAAACGATGTGACTCTTATTCTCCCAAAACATTCTGTACTACTTTATGTTAATGATATTAAAACTTTTTTCAGTTATCGGGTCAATCGATGATTGTTTCGCGCTCCAGAACAATCTCAACCTATTCAGCAATTGGTGTGTGGCAAACCAGCTAAGCCTCTGTGTGGATAAATGCAGCGCGATTACATTCAGCAGGAAACGAACCCCTTTAAGTTTTTGTTACACATTGCGTAGTTACAATTTGTCTCGCGTCTCATCAGTCAGGGATCTTGGTGTAATCCTTGATTCATCATTATCCTTTCGCGAGCATTACCACTCTATTGTTACCAAGGCCAATAGGATGTTAGGATTTGTAATCAGACTCTTGAGATAAAAGATCCAATATGGCTGACGGCTAGGATAGAAAGCATACAAAAAACATTCTCCAGAATAGCAATACACCGACTACAATGGGCTTCATCACAACATTTAGATTACCTGTCACAGTGCATGCTTCTTGGTCTACAAACCTTAGAACATAGACGTCAGACATTACAAGCTACTTTTGTCGCCAAGTTAATCAACGGGGACATAGACTCTCCCTACCTGCTAGAAAAGCTGAATCTGTATACTCCTGAATGACCTCTCAGGATACGTGAGCTGTTAAGACCTACGTTCTCAAGATCTGCACATTCCTAAAATGGGCCTATTAACCGAATGATACAAAGATTCAACAAATACCAAAGATTATTCGACATCAATATTAGTATAGCTCAGTTTAAAATCAATTGTCTCTCGTTTCCTTATTGATAGCGCTGTAGCTAAGTTTGAAGATGAATTAAGGATTTATTATACAGGGTGTTCGAGATAAATTTGACAGTTTCTGAGGGAATAGGAAAGAAATTTTTATCAAATTTATGTTAAATATTTAAAAAAATATTTTTCTACAAAGTTTAGCTTACCATGTTTGCCGCATTTTTTATTCGAAGTACCCCCCTCCGCGTCGATGGCCGCGTGCACCCGCTTCCGGAACCGCGCGCAAGCCCGGACAACCATGTCTCTGGGGATGGCCGCAAACACGGCCTTTATTCTGGCCACCAGCTCCGCTTTGGTATTGCAGGACGCCCTGTTGGTGTCCCGCTCAACTGTGCCCCACACAAAATAATCCAAAGGATTAAGGTCAGGGGAGTTGGTGGCTAAACGTCGGTGCTGGTGTACCGGTCGAAATTTGCAGTGAGCCATTGGCGTGTTTTAACGGCCGTATGGCATGGTGCAGAATCCTGCTGCCAAACGTACGGCCGCCCATTGGCCACCGTATTGTTTTTACGGTGTTCAGCGAACGCATCACCGCCTTCCGAATTTCGGCATTCGTATGGCCGGCACGAACCATCATAACACACGTTACGCGCTTGTACAGTTTTTTTCACTTGTTCGCACAACTTTTAGCAATCGAATGGCATATCAATCATTTCGATACGTCAACTCAACCCAGAGATATAAACCCAAAGGCCAGGTGTCAAATTTATCTCGAACACCCTGTATAAGTAAGTGTTCCAGCAAATCTATCTAAACGAATATTTACAAATTCTCTACCATGGTGCACTAGATACCTTAAAAGGCTAGAAAGAATCCGTCGTTCTGCGTATCGTATATTCAGTCGTATACGCAATGAAGCCGATAGAAGCAATTTCCTGGAGGCTGCAAGGATCTGCAAGGTAAGATGAAACGTACTTTCCTTCCATCATGCATGACACTTGATGGTCGATTATTTACTGACACGCGAGAAATATGTAATGGTTTTGCAGAGCTGTTTGCGCGTAGTTGCATGAGCTTTCCCGAACAAAACCTGAAGGTAGAGGAAGCGTTACGTTTTGTGGCTCAGGACTCCGTAGACATTTCTTTGCCTTCTTTTACAATCGATGATGTACGTTTAATGGCTTCAAAGCTGAAACCCTCCTCAGCCTCTGGACCCGATAACATTCCGGGAATAGTGATCGTTTCATGCATCGACTAATTGGCTTCCTAACTGGTATCCATTTTTAATAAATCACTTCGCACTGGATTCTTCCCTGACCAATGGAAAAAGTCACGGATATTTCCCGTTTACAAAAAAGGCGACCGAATTTCTATCTCAAATTATTGAGCTATTTCCAAGCTTTTTGCATGCTAGTAAACTGTTCGAATTATTGGTTCATAAATATATAATGCATGGTGCTATTAACGTATTTACAACATGGCTTCCTACCTGAACGCTCCACCATCACAAAATAGTGCAGTTATTGCATTTTACATGTTTAAACTATTAACTGAAAGAATCGATGCACCTCTATTTCTAAGTAATGTAAATTTTATGTCCCTTCTAGACCTTTATGAACTCGACAATTTTTAATAATTGATTTTCGTTATCGTATTTTCTGTGCTAGGGATCCGATGTTATTGATGTCCAAGAATTTTAATTTATTATCAAATTTAGTAGACCTGTCTTTTAGTGTACCGAAATGTACTAGTGTCATACGAGACTGCATTACGTCTAATTTTAGGAACCCATAGTTTAAGACATCCCTACGAGCAAAGAGAATGAAAAAGTGTGCGACTTTCTGGCGAGGGACATGTAGAAGCAGGGGGAGACGGTTGGAAATACGCGGAATTACGCGGAGGCGCGAGCGTCTTTTGGTTTATACACAGTTTTTGCACTCACACAATTACACATGTGTGAATGTGTGCGTTCACTTTCAGCCTGCGCTCAGTTTGGTTTTCTCGCAGTGGCATGCTGGTATCGGTGTTTCGCTCGCACTAGTGCAGCGAGTTTTCCTCTGTGCGTTCCCTTTCTTGCCACCACACGAAATTGTCAGTTCAGCTCGAGCGTTCGCCGTGAAAGGCCGCGCGCGTGTTAGCCAAACTCCCGGGCGATCGAAGTTTCGCTAAGTGTTGTGCTCATTGAAATGAAGCTGTGCTTATCTTTCACCATTCATCCTAAATGTGTGATTTGCGCTGCTTTATTTCAATGTTTTTGCGCACGTTTCGTGAAATATATTATTTCCTATCTTTTGTTTTGCTGTTCAGGTGTAGCATATCTGCTAAACAGAACTTATTATAAACCATACCATCAGCTACAGACGCATTGTAACACACATTTTAAATTTTCAGCCCAAAACAATGGACTTCCGATCCGATCTTGGGTTGGACCTCACCGCGTGTTTCTACCTACCCCTCGCATGAAAATTTCGTTCTCTTTGTCTGTCGGGTGTCGGGTTGTTATTCCCGGCGACACATGTTGGTTCCAGGAACTGCAATCGATCACGCTTCGATCTTGGGCGGTACCGATGTCGCAATATCTATTGATTGGAGATGTGACAAGTAAGGGAAGAAGGGGCAAAATGGGCATGTGGGACAGAACGGGCACCTTCTATTTAAGCATTATTTCACTACAAAGATACATTCCAATGCTCGAAAGGTATTAATTAGAGTGTTCTATGAACACCATGTTAGTTTTATAACCCTTTAAAAACAAATAACCAAGGAAAATGCAAAATAAGATGAACTAGCATATTGATGTGATTTTTGCCGCTTCGAAAATAAGCCGAAACCAATTTCATAGGGATGGGTGGAAGTTTCACATTGTTTATTTTGAAAGATATAATATTTATTTACAGTTTGTCTCAACAAAGCAAGACAATTGAATCCGTTGAATCCGGGCTTTCCTGTGTAGTAAGTTCGGAGATTGTCACAGTTGCCATGTAGTAAGTTTGGAAATAGTTACGGTCGCCATGTAATGTGATGATCGTACAACTGTACATCGAGTATTGAGTACCGTCGCGGTTGGTCAGTGTTTCGCTGACATGTATCGAGGAAGAATAATACTTTGTTTGAAGCGGACTTTTCAACACTTGAACGTCCAGGCGATCATAGAAACCCAGAAGGGGTATCCTTTACTGGAAACGTTGGAGTTTAGAAGCCTTACCTTGGGAAGGGGGACATAACTAAACTCTGGAAATAAGGGGAAGCTTTTGGAATTGGTTTTATGTATACTCAATAGGTTTCGTACATTTGGTTTTGGAATGTGTTTTTGTCCCAATTAAAGTTTATTGATATGAGGTGCAATTTATACATTGTATCGGAGTGAGGTGTCTGCCATTATGTGCCTATGCTGCGCTTTTAGTGTTATTACGAAGGTTCTGGAAAGTTTAAAACGGTTCTAGCCAAACGGTTATGTTCGTCGATCTTTGCCTACACGCTTTTGGCAATAACTTGCTATGCGTTCTCTGTTTGTCCACTTTGCTGCAGTAACGCTTGAATTGCTTATGTTGCGCGTTTCGTTTGTTTTCAATAAATGTGTCTCAATGATTTTTGTATGAACAGTATGGTCTGTGCATGTTGCTTTGGTGTGGATTGATTTGCTGATAAAATATAATGAATGTGTTGCAATAGTGGGATTTGGCTTTCCGAAATGTGTTACAATGCGTCGGATTCGCAGCGCCGTGCTGATATCGGTGTCTCACTTGCACTGCTGCACCGAAAGTTCCTCTGTGTGCTCTCATTCTTGCTACCACACGAAATCGTCAGTACAGCTCAAGGATCCGCAGCGAGCGGCCGCACGTGTGTCAGTCTAAGTCCTGGACGACTGGTGTTGTGATTTTGTAAAGTGTTCAAGTATTCAAGTTATCGTCATTATAATGTATGAACTTTATTTCCGTGGTATTCTGCTTACAAACGTGCAAAGTGACGCTGCTTTTTCTTGGCGCACTTTTTCTCCCATTCCCCGTTTGACGGTTCTTGACAGCTACCTCCTGTCAGGTTGGCTCATACGATAACTTGCTGTACGTGCTGGTTATGACAGCTCTTCCCCCCGAAAATAGTTTTTATTAATAATCTATATATCTAGACGTTTTACTGGTTTTATCGTCCTCGTAGATCGCCGCAACTCCGCATCTGGTGTTATCTCTGCTAGACATGGAGGCTCCGACCGAAAACTTGGAGGTGTTGGGTTGGATAGTGATTTTTCTATTGACCTAGATGATGAATATTTAGTTACTTTTTGTGAAATGTTGTTTTGTTTGATAGCTTTTTCCGATAGCAAATTATGTTAATCTTTACCTTTGCCAAAAATATACAAATCATTGGTACTGTTTGGGTTATTACCTACGGATCGCATTTGATCAATGTGACGTTTCCAAGTTCTTCCATCATCTAATTCTATCAAGTAGTGAAATTTGCCTAACCTTTCTTTTACTTTTCCAAATTCCCACTTATTATCCTTAATGTACTCTCTGGCTGCTACCCTTTGAACATTTTGAAATTCTTTGATTTTTAAGGTCACTTCTTTGGAAGATGTACTCGTTGAAGGAATCATCAAGTCGATACGACGTCGTATTTGCCGTCCAAAAACTAACATGGACGGTGAGAATCCCGTACTTGGGTGTATCATTTTTCGATAAGACATTAAAATATTGCTCAATACTCCTGGAATTTCTAAACGACTACACTTCATAGCTTTCAGCTTTGCTTTAAATGTTTGAATGAATCGCTCGGCTTGTCCATTTGTGGCGGGATGGTATGGGGCGCTAAATTTATGAATTACGCCGTTAAACTTTAACGAGTGAGCAAATTCTGTTGATGAAAACTGAGTGCCATTATCACTCACCAAAATTATAGGAACTCCGAAAGTACTAAATATGTCCCTGCATGTATTAATCGTGGTTTCGGTTGTGATGTTATATACTATTCGGACTTCAGGCCATTTTGAAAATGCGTCTACTAGTATAAAAAATAGCTTCTCATGAAAGGACCTGCATAATCTACATGCACTCTTTGAAAAGGACCTTCAGCTTTCTACCAACAATGGATCGGTACTTTGGGTGGGTTTGCTCTTGTTTCTTGACAAAATTGGCAGTTGATAACCATATTTTCTATGTCCTTATCTATATTAGGCCACCAGCAATAACTTCTTGCTAATGACTTTATTCTCGATATTCCAAAGTGAGAGGAATGAAGTTCCTGTAATACTTTCTCCCTTAAAATGGGGGGTATATACACTCTACTGCCTCGCATTATACAGTCGCTCTGTAAGGAAAATTATTTTTGATCAATGCCAAAACAATACTTTGGACGGATGGTTTTTCCCGTTCTGAGAGCTCGTAATAGCTCTTCAACTTCTGCATCGTTGTCGTAGCCTTTCCTAATTCGAGCACTGTAAGTGGTAATGTTTGAATAGTGTTTATCTCCACTACATCAGACTCTTCTATTTTGGTTTCCGAGTCCACTGATGGTAAGGGCAGCCTTGAAAACGCATCTGCGTTGTAGTGGTTTGCTGATTTACGATGGCGAATATTGTATTCGAATCCTTGCAAAAAAACTGCGTAATGCTGCATTGCTGACATCGTTGGCAATCCTTTATTTTCTGCAAATATTTGTGCCAACGGCTTGTTGTCGGTTATGAGTGTAAATTTCCGTCCATATAAGTATTGGTGAAATTTACGGACTCCAAACATGATTGCGTATGCCTCTTTATCAATTTGTGAATAACGTTGTTGTATTTTATTTACCCTACGGACAAAGAGCGGGTAATTTTTATCATGGTGTGCGTAAAAACCTAGAGTTAAGCCGATGGAAGATTTTCTAGGCTTAAAAAAGGGGGCGGGAACGGGTACCACGGTTCTCTCCCGCTCCCATGTAAAATACACGGTGCGCTCTCTCAATGCTCGCGCCCATACGCGAGCATCCTTTCGTGTGCTTGTGTTAGTTTCTTTCGTGTTGCGCTGTGTGCGTTTCTTACGTTCAGCGATCGCTCACACTCGCTGCGTATTTTTTTGTTATCTAAAGCTAAACAAAAACGTAAACACGCGTAGATTTTTTTTTTCATCACTTTATTGAAACATTTACATTTTAACTTTACACGATTTCACACATCTACGTAAGTTGATACGCAATATTTGCCTAAAATAAAATTGATCGCTCCATCGATGCAAACGTTAAAATGGCCGAATATCTGCGTAGATCCTTTTGCACACGTTGATTACTGTAAAAAAGATACGAAATGAAGCTGCGCGATGTACATAACATGCATTACGAATCATTCGCGCAGCTTCATTTGAATTCGCACAACACTTGAACACTTGAACACTTTACAAAATCATAACATCAATCGTCCAGGACTTAGGCTGACGCACGTTCGGCCGCTCGCTGCCGATCCTTGAGCTGTACTGACGATTTAGTGTGGTAGCAAGAACGAGAGCACACAGAGGAACTTTCGGTGCAGCAGTGCAAGCGAGACACCGACATCAGCACAGCGCTGTGAGCAGATCAAACTGAGCGAGCTGGCCGAAAATGAACGCACACATTTCCACATGTGTAACTGTGTTAGTGCCAAAAACTGTGTCGAAACCAAAACGCGCTCTCGCCTCCGTGTATTTCACACCGATTCTCCGCTTAACTCTAGGTTTTTACACACACCATGATAAAATATCCCGCTCGTTGTTTGTAGGGTAAGGTTTGGAAAGCGTATTGCAAGGGTCTTTCAGATCCATCAGGGAATTGATGGCTTAACACAGCACCCACTCCATAAGGTGATGCATCTGTAGCTAATACGATAGGAAGATTAGGGTTATAATGAACTAACACTCTTTCAGTTTGCATTTCTTTTTTCACATGGGTAAATGATTTATTGCAATGCTCGTCCCATACATAAGGTATTTCATCCAAAAGAGATTATTCAGAGGATAAATAACTGTACTTAAATGTGGGAAGAAACGACCATAATAGTTAATTAATCCCAGGAACGAACGTAACTGATCTTTGTTTCTTGGGATAGGCATATCTTGTATGGCTTAAATTTTTGTATTCAGTTTATGTATGCCATGCTTATCTACTACATATCCGCAATATTCTATCTGGTCTTCGAAAAAGCAACATTTTGATTTATTTACTCTTAAATTGTATTTTTCCAATCTTTTCAAAACTTCTTCCAATCTTTGTAAATGCATTTCGTCATTTGGGCCTGTAATCCGAATATCATCAATGAATGTAGTCACCCCTGGTATGCCTTGGAGGATTTGCTCAATCAACCCTTGAAATATTGCTTGAGCCGATGCTACTCCATACATTAATCTAGTGGGGGGAAATAGTCCTTTATGTGTCGTGTTAATGTTAATATTTCGCGACAACAAGGGTTTACCTCCAATTGAAGATAAGCTTGGGAGAGATCTATTTTTGAAAATTTGTCTTCCCGGCCACATTTGCAAATAATTCTTCTACAGTCGGAAGCGGGTTTTCGTCAATTATTAAATTTGGGTTTACCGTGATTTTATATTCCCCGCATAATCTAACATTCCCTCCCGATTTTTTTACTGAGATAATAGGAGTAGCCCATTTGGAATGATCCACTTTTTCTAGGACATTTTCTGAAATTAGTTTATCAATTTCTTTGCTCACAGCATCGCGCACCGCAAATGCGACAGGCCTAGTCTTGAAGAAAACTGGCTTTGCATCTTGACGTAGAGTTAATGAAGCTTGTAAATTTTCAATTTTTCCTAGTCCTGAACTAAAGACTTTGGGATATTTGTTGATTAGGGTTTCTAAATTTGAGCTTGTAGTAGATTTTTCCGAGGAGCAACAGGATACTTCATAGTTGGTTTTTAGAAATTCGTTTAGGTTTAAATTTATAGTCTTTATCCAGTTACGCCCAAGCAGAAGATTCCTCTCTGATTCCGTAACAAGTAGTGGTAAAAAAGTTTCTACACTATTAATTACAGCCTTCACCTTGATTTCACCTAGCACGTTTATCACACCAGCACAATAACTTTTCAATTTGACGTTACTTTTTTGTTGTTGTTATGTTAGGAAAATAATTTAATCTATCCCTGTTACTAATAAGGGATACTGGAGAGCCAGTGTCCACCTACAAAATAAGTTTTCTGTCGGAAATCTCCATTTCTAGCAAAAACTTACCAGCCATGTTTTGTATTGTTCTCATGTTGAACACGTCCACGATGTTGGCGTCATCGTCCGCGGGAAGCTCAGAGCTGCATTCTAGTGTGTGTACACTCGAACGATTTACTTTTGTCCGGCATACTTTTGCAAGATGCCCCATCTTATTGCAATGATTGCAAATTGTCTTCAAGTGTCGGCACTTATCCGCAAGATGGTCTCCATCCCCACACCGATAGCAAGTTACTTTCCGTTGAGTTGACGCCGGCTTGCTTTTCTTTTTATTCGCAGCAATGATGTACTGAACTGGATATGGAGTAACGGTGCCTTGTATCTCATCTGTACCTCGGTTAGACATTTCCATGCCGAAAGCTATGTCCTTTGCTTTAGCCAATGTCAGGTCACGTATCTCGAGCAGCCGCGATTGTATCGCACGGTTTTGAAGTCCGAACACGAGTTGATTTCGCAAGGCTTTGTCAAGGTAATCGCCAAAACTACAAGTTTGAGCAAGCTTTTCTAATTCCATCAAATATGTGCTCAGTGATTCATTTTCGCGTTGTTTTCGGTTTGCAAACTTGAAATTTTCCAAAATTTCCAATGGATTTGGATTAAAATGCTCTTTGAGGATGGCAACAATTTCTTCGAACGTTTTTGTTTGCGGTTCATCATTCTTTAGATTGTTGCACAATACATCGTAGGTCGCACTACTCATGTAGTGAAGGAGGTAATCGCGTTTGTCTTCTTCGGGAACACGATGAATTTTGAAAGCAATCTGTAGTTTTTCCAGCCATCTTTGGATTTTGCAGTTTGTTGGGTCAAATGGTTCAAACACGAACATTCCCGACATCTTCTTACAACTGCAGTAGCAGTTGTAATTTCAGCAGTATTGTCGGATCTTGTAACTGGTCGTATTAGAAGGATCAACAGTAGCAGTAGCAACAGCAGCAGCTGCAGCAGCAGCAAAAGAACAACCAATGCCCGCTGGATTTATCAGCGGAAGAGAGTTTCTGTAGAGTGATCAGCATCAGCAGCCTTAGCAGCGGAGCGAGTGATGATTGAATAAGCAGCAGAACCAGCTTCCCTTGGTGGAGATGCCATGAATACAAACACAGCACAGTTTCGATTTGTACGGCTTTGTTCTATGAGCAATGTAGCACGCGTAATGCTCGTTCTTCCTCGTCGCCAATTTATTGTAATTATAATGTATGAACTTTTATTTCCGTGGTATTCTGCTTACAAACGTTCTTCGTGTGTGCAAAGTGACGCTGCTTTTTCTTGGCGCACTTTTTCTCCCATTCCCCGTTTGACGGTTCTTGACAGCTACCTCCTGTCAGGTTGGCTCATACGATAACTTGCTGTACGTGCTGGTTATGACACAAGTGTTGTGCGATTTGAAATGAAGCTGCGCGAATGATTTGTAATGCATGTTATGCAGCTTCATTTCGTACTTTTTTTTATAGAAATCAACGTATACAAAAGGATCTACGCAGATATTCGGCCACTTCAACGTTTGCATCGATGGAGCGATCGATTTTATTTTAGTTTAATATTGTGCACGTAAATGTGTGAAATCGTGTAAAGTTATGTAAATGTTTCAATAAAGTGATGAAAAAACGATCTACGCTTGTTTGTTTTTTTTGTTAAGCTTTAGAAATCAAAAAAATACGCAATTAGTGTGAGCTGAACGAAAGAAACGCACACAGAGCAAGGGTGCAAGAAACGCACACTCTATGCCTGTAGGGTAGAGCATTACCTAAGCGCAGTTGTTGTTGCCCATATTGCCCCAGTGCCTTGAGGTTTCACGTTTTGTTGACATATGCCCATTTTGCCCCAGGGCTATACCCATTTTGCCCCGCGTGGTAAAATAGCATCTCGTATAACATCAACTTTTGTTTTACACTTTTTTCATGTTATTTCAGTTATTTTCAGGCTATGTGGCAATTTTAATTCATAGATAAATGGTACAGGCATGTAATAACGTAAGATTTTTGTGTGGCATATTCAAAGGAATAGTCATTAAATTGCTTAACATGGTGTCCCGCTTTCCCCTTATTGTAGGCAGTTTCGCAGCGAGCGCCAATCCTCGTTCTTGGGTGCACCGATCTTCTTTTTTCGTTTCTTGTATACCTTTTCCATGCACTTTGCACACAACAACTTGTACTAGTAAAGTATTTGTAATGCCGGCAAGAGTATGTGAAAAGGATATCGTGGCCCATTTCTATTGATTGGGCTTTGCTATTGACCCATTACTAATGGTCGCTTTTGCGGCGGTCCAAGAGAACATCGGACAGGTGTGAGGGAAAAAAAATATCAGGTTACGATTGCATTCCTGAAACCCTCCAGCACCAACACTGATGTATTCATTAATATGGAAACAAACGGAAACATTACTGCCACCAACAACATCATTACATATAGTATATTATGTTATTAGTACATATATGCTGTATGGAGCGCACCAACGACTCCGATCCGATTCCGACTATTGTTAGTTCGATTCCGACTCCGGCAAAATGGAACCACTAGATCCACCCGGAGTCGGAGTCGTCCGGAGTCGACCTGAAGTTACTGCAGCAAAGTGGACAAACAGAGAACGCATAGCAAGTTATTGCCAAAAGCGTGTAGGCAAAGATCGACGAACATAACCGTTTGGCTAGAACCGTTTTAAACTTTCCAGAACCTTCGTAATAACACTAAAAGCGCAGCATAGGCACATAATGGCAGACACCTCACTCCGATACAATGTATAAATTGCACCTCATATCAATAAACTTTAATTGGGACAAAAACACATTCCAAAACCAAATGTACGAAACCTATTGAGTATAAATAAGGCCAATTCCAAAAGCTTCCCCTTATTTCCAGAGTTTAGTTATGTCCCCCTTCCCAAGGTAAGGCTTCTAAACTCCAACGTTTCCAGTAAAGGATACCCCTTCTGGGTTTCTATGATCGCCTGGACGTTCAAGTGTTGAAAAGTCCGCTTCAAACAAAGTATTATTCTTCCTCGATACATGTCAGCGAAACACTGACCAACCGCGACGGTACTCAATACTCGATGTACAGTTGTACAATCATCACATTACATGGCGACCGTAACTATCTCCAAACTTACTACATGGCAACCGTGACAATCTCCGAACTTACTACACAGGAAAGCCCGGATTCAACGGATTCAATTGTCTTGCTTTGTTGAGACAAACTGTAAATAAATATTATATCTTTCAAAATAAACAATGTGAAACTTCCACCCATCCCTGAAATTGGTTTCGGCTTATTTTCGAAGCGGCAAAAATTACATCAATATGCTAGTTCATCTTATTTTGCATTTTCCTTGGTTATTTGTTTTTAAAGGGTTATAAAACTTACATGGTGTTCATAGAACACTCTAATTAATACCTTTCGAGCATTGGAATGTATCTTTGTACTGAAATAATGCTTAAATAGAAGGTGCCCGTTCTGTCCCACATGCCCATTTTGCCCCTTCTTCCCTTACTTGTCACACCTCCAATCAATAGATATTGCGACATCGGTACCGCCCAAGATCGAAGCATGATCGATTGCAGTTCCTGGAACCAGCATGTGTCGCCGGGAATAACAACCCGACACCCGACAGACAAAGCGAACGAAATTTTCATGCGAGGGGTAGGTAGAAACACGCGGTGAGGTCCGGCCCAAGATCGTATTCGAAGTCCATTGTTTTGGGCTGAAAATTAAAAATGGCTGATGGAGCGCTACCACAGAGAGAATGCGCTCTCTTGCTTGCCTTTAAAATACACGTGGCGATCTCGCAGTAAAGAACGCTCGCTCGCGCTGTTTCATCATACCCCTTCTTTCCCGCTTCTTTCGACTTGCGTTGCGTTGAACTGGTACCCCCTCCCACTTGATTCCAGCGAATTGCGCTGCGCTGGACTGACACTCCCTCGCGCTCGTTTCTTTCGTATCGCGCTGTGCGCTTCCCTTCATTTGGACTTGGTGCACCCGAATCAAAACAAAAACTTGAACACATCAAACTTGGTTTACATTTTATCACTTTTATTGCATATAAAAGCACATTTAAACACATAGCTTCACACAATCTTGCTGCAAACCACACACATTCTTTGTATACAAAAATCGTCGTATTTCAAATAGCCGCCTAACTGCGTGGATCCCATTGTTGATGTTCAATACAGCAAAAAAACATTGAAATGAAGCAGCGTAAATCACACATTTAGGATAAATGGTGAAAGATAAGCACAGCTTCATTTCAATGTGCAAAACACTTCAACACTTAGCGAAACTTCGATCGCCTGGGACTTTGGCTAACACGCGTGCAGCCTTTCACGGTGAACGCTTGAGCTGGACTGACGATTTCGTGTGGTGGCAAGAAAGGGAACGCACAGTGGGACACTCGCTGCACTAGTGCGAGCGAGACACCGATACCAGCATACCGCTGCGAGAAAACCAAACTGAGTGCACAGGCTGAAAGTGAACGCACACATTTAGCATTGATTGTGTGAGTGCAAAAACTGTGTATAAACCAAAAGACGCTCGCGCCTCCGCGTAATTTCGCGTATTTCCAACCGTCTCTCCCTGCTACTACAGGCCTCTCACCTGAAAGTCGCACACTTTTTCATTCTCTTTGCTAGTAGGGAATGGACTTCGGATCCGATCTTGGGCCGGACCCCCACCACGTGTTTCCCCAAGGACGCAAAAACCGACGGCGGCCTGTGTAATCTGAGCTCCCTATAAAGCTCTCCACAAAGCTCTCGTTTGCAGTCTTGTCGAGAGCTTCGCCACAGGCGCCCGAACCATCCGTCACGCACACATCTAAACGTTCTGGTTTCGTCAGCCACTCACGTATACCAATGTGTTTCCTCCACCCCCTTTTTGGTTTACTTATAGAAATGATGAGGCTGTTCACATTTGCTTTATGCACACATTCGCATGCTGTTTATTGAATAGTATCTCTCTCCCTTCCCACATGTGTTTTGACATACTCCCGCTGTGTAGACGGCAGAACGCTTTCCCCCTTCTAAATTTACTGTTCATCCTCCTCTTGTTCTTCCTTCCTCCTACCGCGCTCGGGGTACCATCCGTGCTGCGCGTGTTCAGCTGGCTTCAGTTTAGTGATGACGTCATGAACAGGAGCTGCGCGTTTTGAACTGGCTTCTGTTAAGTAATGACGCTGAGCTGCGCGCGTTTCGACAGGTTCTTGGCGTAATTCAGTGCGTTGGTTTGTGGCAGTTTTGTGCTGAACGCTTTCCAAAAAAAAAGAACCAATAATTAATGTATGTAGTATGTATTACTATGGCGAGTTTTGCGCATAAGATTAGATCAACACTTACCTTAATATTTTAAAACTGAAAAACGTTTTCTTTTCGTCGCTCATTTTGAACATTGTTGACGAGGCCAGCATGTAGTCGTTGATAAATAGCGCACACACCTTTAATTTTTTAGACGCCAAGGGTTAGTTGAATGTACTTGCACAGGCACACATGTGAGCAAGAAACTTACCTCAACAATTTGCTACGATAAATCATTCAATAACTGAACTGAACACGGCCCAAAACGTAGACGAGCAAAGTACGTCGCACAAGAAATCGCACCTCACTTCAGTACATCTTTCCACAGGGAAAGTGCTGGACAGACTGAGGATGCCTCACACTCGGATGAGCGCGATAGCAGAAAAATCATGGTGGATCGAGAGAGATGGGTAGACTCGGTGTAGTGCAATAAGCTGGAAGATGCATGTGTGTGTGACCACCGAAAGACTTCAGTCCCCGCTCCTCGCGTTTTTCATCCATCGTTTTTCGTCACACGCACACACCTCTACACGGGCGGCGGTTTGCAGTCCAAAATCTAGAGAGAGAAGACAGGACCTCTCGCTTTGGCACACAGCAAAATCTCTCAACAACTTCGGCTCTGCTACTTGGGTAAGTGAGCCTTGATGAGCGCGATGGCTCCCATACAAAGGCCTTCGGCTTTGCTAGCTGGGAAGGTTCCACTCATCCAAGAGAATATGTAGCGGCAAAAGGTGTTGATCACGCTTACTGGCTTGGGTTGATATGGCTTCGTATAACCTTATGGTCCTCAGTCATAACACGGTACATTACATTGCCGAATTCAGGCAATATTCTTCCTGGCTTCCATTTCCATCCGTTTTGCGAGTAAATCTTTGCGAATACTATCATCAGATTTGGCGCGCCTCAACCGCGGTGTTGTATGAAGGCTGTTGATGAAAGTACACAATTAATAGACACACTTTGTTAAAAAAAATTACACTTGATTTAAAGATGTGACAAACTTACCTTTGTGCTTGAGGATCGATTGAACCTTGAACGCCTGTGCACACAGTGTCGAAATTTGAAGAGGTTTGGAGAACAGCTAGCGGTAGCAGCACACAGCTGAAACTTGTAAAGTGCAATGTTTTAATTAGAATAAATGTCACATAGCACTAGACACTTAGAAAAGGACACTTACCGAAATAATTAGATGATAACAATTCGTCCTTCGATAAAGCAAAAAGAACACCGCGGATGGTGCAGTACGGGAAAGTGTTTTACGCAGGAAAAATAGTTCACGCAGCACAAAAACACACACTCTCATGTCCACGGTTCAGAGTACACTGAAGTCGCTCTTTGGCTTGGATGGAAAAGAGCAAACACCCTGATGAGTGCGAAGGAAGAAAACGACTTGTGTTCAACAGGGATGGGTAGAATCAAACACACGAAGTGTGCAGGAGAATTCTCTTCGTGTGGCAAGAGAGAATTGACTAACACCTTGATGAGCGAGAACGCAACAAACATTGTAGAATGTACAAATGGGATAGGAATAGTGAGCGAAGGCAGTTTTTGGACATGAGGGGGTTGAAACTGGGAGAAAAAAGCTTCGGTTGCTACTTGGGTTGGGACGAAATTGCGTCGTTGCCAAGGACCGTAAAGATATCAGGTCAAGTTATAAGCCCGTTTTGACAGTTAGGTGGAAGAAGAATCGACGAAGAAAACTGACAGTTAGTTTTCCGCGTTTGGCAAACGCTTCAAGTTCTCGAAGGAAAATTTCCGTTTTAAATCACGGGCTGTGTTCTAATAAACTAAAATATTCACCCAAATTGATCTCCACCAAATATTGACCATGCAAAACGTAAACAATCCATCAATACATATACAAGCGGAAAACTATCTGTCAAAATCGGATCCCAGGGGGGGGGGGGATCACCAAAAGCGCTATAACTACACCTCATTACACATTCCACCTTGGTCGTTGCTCATCGTTATTGGTTTCTTGCGGTTTAGGCACAGGGCGTATAAGCTCTAAACAAGTGCGAATTTGTTGTCCGAACATTACTGTCGCTGGCGCTTCGTTATTTGGCATTGGAGGATTTGGCGTGGCGCGATATGTTTGTAAAAACATGTCAAGTGCATCTTCTATTGCAGTTCCATCGCTCGTGATTTTGGTTATGGCGCGCTAGAATGTATCCACGAAGCGTTCCGCTTGCCCGTTAGACTGAGGGTGGAATGGGGCGGATGTGATGTGCTCTATGCCGTTACAAATACAAAAATCCTCCAATTCGGAACTGATGAATTGGCGACCATTATCGCTAACAAGGGTTACTGGCATACCGTATCGCGCAAACATGGTATTAAGGATTCGTATGGTCGCTTTGGAAGTTGTGTTGGCAGTTCTTATTACCTCTGGCCATTTAGAGAAAGCATCGACTACGATTAAGTAGGAGAAACCATCGATGGGGCCAGCATAATCGATGTGGATACGTTGCCACGGTGCAGTTATCTCAGTCCATGGTTCCGGGCTAGCGTGTGGGGGTGATTTCGCTGCGGATGCAAAAGCGTTACAAGATGCAACAAGTTCAGCGATATCGGTGTCTATCTTCGGCCAGTAGACGTAGCTTCTTGCGATCGACTTCATCCTTTGTACACCTGGATGGCCGTGATGTAGTTGACGCAGGCATCGTTGCCGGAGAGCCCTAGGTATGATGACTCTCTCCCCGAATAAGAGACAGCCTCCCATCTCTGATAAAGCTTCCTTCCTAGCGTAGAAGCATGCCAGCTCACCGCTGAACGTACTGTTACGTGGCCAGTCTTGTCGTACAAACTGTATGACTTTGCTCATAATGGGATCGGATTTAGTAGCCGTTGCGACATCCGTTGCATTTAATGCAACTGAACCCAATGAGTTAACGACAACTGATCGTATATCCTCCTCTAGGCCGATGCTAGCAATCACGTAGTCTTCCTCTAACTTTCCGTGATTTCGAATCAGTCGCAAAAGGATGTCGGCGTTCCCAAAATTGTCGGTCGATACGTAATTGATGTCGAAATCATACAGCTGTAAGGTGAGCGCGAATCTCTGCAGGCGATTGGCGGTGTAGATGGGGATGCCTTTCTTGCTGCCGAAAATTCTCAAAAGTGGCTTGTGGTCCGTTTGTAGAGCAAAATGCCGTCCAAATATAAAATTATGGAATTTAGTCACAGCGAAGATAATTGCCAAGCCTTCCCGATCTATCTGGCTGTAGTTTTTCTCTGCCTTTGTAAGTGCATGGGACGCATGCTGCACAACTTTAAAAGTTCCATCGGGGAACTTGTGACCGATTGTTGCGCCTAATTCGACGGATGACGCGTGCGCGGATACAACGAACTCACGCCTTGGATCGTAGTGCGTCAGGAGCAGTTCCAATGAAAGGATACTTTTGAACTGCTCGAAGGCTTTTTGGCATTCAGGGGACCACTTAAACGAACTGCATTCTTGCTGTAAGTTGTCCAACGGGTATCGAAGCTTGCACATGTTCGGCATAAATCTTCCATAATAGTTAACGGCGCCAAGAAAGGAACGTACACCACTAACGTCGGTTGGCGCTTAAAGATCCTTTATCGCTGCTATTTTGGCTGGGTCTGGACGAATGCCGTGGTTATCGAGGATGTGACCAAGGTAGCGAACTTGGCGTTTGTTGAACGAACATTTCTCCAGGCGGATGGTGAAACCATACTCCTGAATGCGTCTTAGGGTTTCGTTTAGTACGTCGTCGTGTTCCCGTTGTGTTCGTCCACCAACGATAACGTCGTCCATGTAACTCGCGACACGTTCCATTCCAGCAAGCATTTGGTTATGGACCATTATTTGCTGCTGAAATGTGCCTGGTGCTACTTTAATCCCTGGTGGCAGGCAATTATACAGGTACAACCCTTTATGCGTGTTTATGGTGAGCAAGCGGCGCTTTTGCTCGGCAATGGGGACCTGTAAGGAAGCATCATATAAGTCAATTTGGCTAGAAATTGTCGAGTTACCCAGTTTGGTGTAGATGTCCTGTGGCAGTGGCAGCGGATAGTCATGGGTGTAGAGTGATGCGTTGAGTCCCGTCGAATAGTCTCCGTATATTCTTAGTTGTCCATTCGACTTGCGTACCACTACAATCGGTGCTGCCCACTCGGAGTGCTGGACTGGTGTGATGATGTTGAGCCGCTCCAGTCTATCAAATTCGGCGTTCACTGCATCGCGCATGGCATAAGCTACGGGACGTTTTGCGCAGAAAACTGGACTGCAATTCGGCTTCAAGTGTAGTGTAACCTCAGCTTTCGCACAAAAACCCATCGTTGATTTAAACAGGTCGGGAAATTTTCGAACGATTCCCTCCGGAGTAGTAGCTGTGCTGGTAAAATTGTTACACAGCTGTTTTATACACACAGACCATAAGGAGAAAGCTTCAGCAAGGTCGATTCCCAGCATGGCCAATTCTCCTTTTGCCACGAAAATTACAGTTTGCTTCTCCTGCCCGTTGATTCCAACCGTTGCTCGAAATTCGCCATCCATTTCGAGTTTGTCACCAGATGCCAATTTTGCGATTACAGATGATGGAATTGCGGGCTACCGATGCGTTTCCAAAGCCGACGACTAATCACGGTTATGTCCGATGCTGTATCCAGTTGGAGCCGAATTTGTGAACCGTTGATCGAACACGATACAAATTTCCTCCGATGATGTAGGCTGTTCACATTCACGGTGACACTTTGCATATTGGCTCGTTTACAAAAAGTCTTCTTTCGATGGGGCTGCTTCTTGGTACGTTGCTGCTTACAGAAACCTTCGTGATGACCGACCGATCCGCATTGTGTGCATGTGTGCGTCTTGTAAGTGCACTCGCGAGTCCAATGCAGGGATCCACATAACCAGCATGGTCGACTAGGTTTATCTGTACGCTGTTCGTTGGTGTAATGAGACGGGCCTGTGTTGGTGCGCTGATCCCGTTTTGCGTTACGTTGAACGGAAAATACTTGTTCACTGCGGTCACGTTTGCTGCATTAATTGCAACAAAATTTGCTGCTGTTGCATTAGTTGCAAAATTTGTGCCGTTGAAGAATTATCACTTTCCGGAACATTCTGTACTGACGATGCAGAAAATGGTGGGACCGAAGCATTTTGCTATACTTGGGCACTTTTGTGAGTGGCACTTGGGGACGTTGACCTGTATCTTGCGGTGCGTGTACTGTAACCGGGGCCATAACCAACCTTGCCATCCTTGCGCTGATCGACGTTCATCTTCTTCTTGACTCATCCTGCGGCGTTTCCTTGTCGGTGGAATTGCTTTGCACTACGCGAAATTCACTTCCGATAAAAATGCGTCACAACTTTAAAATCCTCGTCGCCAACTGTTGTGGTTCTTACACTTTATTTAAGAATTAATAGGAAACACGTTGAATAACACATTGGACGATACGCGAATACTGGTATCGGGTGTGCAACCGTCCGTTGCCCTTGAGCGCTCGGTATCAACTCTCGTGCGGCTCCGGTCCTTGTTCGCCAATACGGGAACACTGAGGCACTCAACACGATCGTGCTTCAATAGTCGACAGGCGAATGTCGACTGCGTTCCCACAACAATAACAAATATTAAAGAATTAATCAATAAACAAATACTACTTCTACTACTAATACACACTAATTAGAACTGACCTTACAAGCAAGAACAGCATACAGCAAGAATGATCCTGTGACTGCGATGGCCGTAAATTTAATCAGCGTTACATGTTATTTGATTGGTACCAATCGATAAAATTCTGTTGATCCGTCTTGATATTGTACACTGCGTTTAACCTGCTCTTTATTATAGTTATTTAAGTTCTAGTTTTAATTCAGTGATAGGGCCGCTTGCTTGGCCAATCACTTAAACACAATAAACAATAAAAAAATTGAACAACCAGAAAACGGGGAGTGAGAGAAAGGTATGAATTTGGGTTGGTATCGGGCAGAAATTTGGAGCAAAAATTTAGTTTAGGGGAACCTGGGGCAAAATGGTAAGGTGGGACGAAATGGTCACCTCTCGTCATGCAATTGACAGTGATTTGCGAGGGCGCGCGACAGTTCCCTGTCAAGCAATCCGGTGGCATTTGCGAGGTCGCATCAAGGTGGATTAAAAATATCAGATGGTGGATAAGGGCCTTTGAGGGTCGCCATAGTTGAGGGACTTTACGTCATTTTAAAACCATTAATCATTGGTTTCCGCACACAAAGCTTAG
This sequence comes from Anopheles merus, assembly GCF_017562075.2. NCBI lineage: Eukaryota > Metazoa > Arthropoda > Insecta > Diptera > Culicidae > Anopheles > Anopheles merus. The sequence continues at coordinate 58,608,773 of NC_054082.1, forward strand.
CAAAAAGAACAGATTTCTTTGTTATTATGTACATTTTTGTGTGTCTATTGATTTTATCGAAAAAATGAGATATATTAACAAAAGATTTGATGATTTGCTTATGCACGAAATTGAGTAAGTGAGTAAGAGTTCTAATCTCACGTAAATTGTCCATGCGGCTCGTAGATAATGAGGAATTGATGTGAACGTAAAAAAAATGATTCCTTAATTTTATCATCAAAAATGTCGAAAACACAAATTTGGAGCAAAAATTTAGTTTAGGGGAACCTGGGGCAAAATGGTAAGGTGGGACGAAATGGTCACCTCTCGTCATGCAATTGACAGTGATTTGCGAGGGCGCGCGACAGTTCCCCGTCAAGCAATCCGGTGGCATTTGCGAGGTCGCATCATTTCTTGAAAAGACTACAAGTTTTGGTTTTTCAGTGGAAAACTCAATCCCCAAGTTTGTTGACCAGGTTGTTAAGTTATTTATGGTTTTTTGCAATGAAGCTTCCATTTTGGCACTGTCGGGGCTAGCGAAATACACTACAGCATCATCTGCCAACTGTCGAAGAGTACAACCGTTTACAAGGCACGAGTCGATATCTCTCACGTAAAAGTTATAAAGCAAAGGACTAAGACAAGAGCCTTGAGGTAGCCCGTAGTAATTTGTCCTGTTAAAATTTAGAAAATTGTTGTTGAAGTGCATTATTTTTTTAGACAGTAATGTGTACAATATATTATTGAGTTTGGGAGGAATACAGGCTTTTTCGAATTCTTGACACAATATTTCTATACATACGGAGTCAAAAGCTCCTTTAACATCAAGGAATATGGATGTCATATCATGTTTACGACCGAAGGCTAACTGAATGTCTGTTGTAAGTAATGTAAGACAGTCATTGCAGCCCTTCCCTTTACGGAAGCCATATTGTGTTTTGGATAGCAACTGGTTGTTTTCCAGCCAGCTGTCTAACCTAGGCAATATCATTCTTTCGAACATTTTCCTTAAGCAGGATAACATAGCGATGGGCCGGTAAGTTTGTGAGTCTGTTGACGTGCTGTTTTGTTTTGGAATGGATATTACTTTTATTTCTCGCCAGCAAGGGGCAACAATATTATTTTCTAAAAATTTGTTAAATAGTTCGAGTAACTGTTCTTTGGCAAAGTCTGGTAAATTTTTAAGCAGTTTTCCCTTTATGTGATCCAACCCAGGTGAGGTGTTGTGTATTTTGTTCAATGGTAATTTAAATTCATTCATTGTGAATAAAGTATCAAGTTCAGGCTGTGAGCCAGGAGAGGTTTGAGAAAACTCTGAGGGTGGAGCAAAATCTGGACAAATTTTTTGGGCGAATGGGCCTAGCCAAGACCCGTCAAACTTTTCACTCTCGTTGGTTATTGTGCTGTTTCTCATTCGTTTGGCTGTGGTCCATAATCCACGCATGGATGTCGATGAGGTGATACTGTTGATAAATCTCCTCCAATACCCTCTTTTCTTAGCTTTCAGTAGATTTTTGCAAGCTTTTTCTAAAGTTTGGTATCTTTCGTACAGTGACGTGGAACCTACCCGACTATATTCTTTAAAAGCTAAGGATTTTTTCTTGTGCATCTCGCTGCACGCGGTATCCCACCATATCGTAGGAGGTTTGCTTTTTTATGTTTGCTAGTGTTAGGTTTTGTTTGGGATTCTAAAGCGCACTGGAGGATGGAAGCTGCAATTTTGTCATTTTTTTCCATTGGGTTATTTGTATTGTGTGAGGCAAATGATTTTTTAATAAGCTCCCCATATTTGTGCCAGTCTATGTTGCGTGTAAGGTCGTGTTTCAAATCTAAATTATTTTCCGTACTATTACCTCTAAACATTTTTGTCAAAGTTGGTAGGTGATCGGAGCCTTGAGGGTCTTGAATCTAAAGCGAGTGTTGCGGAAACTATGGAAAGATCTAAGCCGCTTGGCCTTGCCGGGGGGTTGGGGATTCGAGTTGCTTCACCAGTATTCAAAATAGATAGTTGAAAATCATCACAGAAGTTACGGATTATGTCACCAGGGGCATCGTTGCGCAATCCGCCCCACTCTAGACCGTGTGCGTTAAAGTCATCCAAAATTGCAAAAGGGGCTGGTAAAATTGTAGCAAGATGTTCTAATTCATTTCTAATATAATTGTTTTCAATTGCTTTGGTTAATGGTTTCATGTAAATCAATACCAAACAAATATCTTCACCTTTTATTTTGGCTTGAATCGCAGTCGCTTCAATCAAATTCATTGCAGGAATTGAGAGTTTATAAAAGGAATGGTTTTTTTTTAACACCCACCAGTACGCCTCCACCCATACCATCATCTCGCCCTGATCTGGTTATATTAAATCCAGAAAGAAAAAAGTTCTCAGTTTTCGCTAACCAGGTTTCACACAAAACGAAAGCGTCAATGTCCTGCTCAGATAGCATTGCATTCAACATATCTTTTTATGCAGGACACTTCTGCAGTTCCACTGGAGTATTTTTATCATTTAGTTGATTACTCACTATTATTTCGTGGTAATTCATACGCTAATCGCGCGTCTGTTTTTGTTTGTGGTGGTCGTCCAGGCTTGCGTTTGTGTACACTTGTTAGCGAAGAGGTCGAAGCATCGCTGTCGGAGGCATCGTCTGTTCTTCTTTTACTTACAATAGCCGCACTAGTTAGTGCGGTATTGGTAAGGAAGAGATTGGGTGACGGTGTGTGTGGAGCCTTAAATTCCACAACAGATGTCGAAGCGACAGGTTTGGCTAGCGCTGCTATGGGCCCTGTCGTATTAGGCAGTGTTTGTAATAACACTAACGGCGACGTTGGTCTGAGTGACAACGTTGGCGCCAACAGCGACGTTGATGTTAGTGACACCGGTGTCGTGGGTGTAGGTACGGTTGTCGGATTTTTTATAAGAGCCGCAGAAGTTTTGGGCTTATTTTGCACTGCCACGCTGGTGTGATTTGTAAGCCGATCTTGAACGTTACTTACCGTTTTCTTAAATTCTTTTCTGTTATCAGAACATGTCTTCCCATGATGCTGTGCCTTTCCGCAGCTTCGGCATGTTCTGATTTGGCCTCGATACGTAACGTACGTATATTCTCCGTGTATAGTTATGTGCGATGGTATAAGTTTCTCTAAAACCATCGTCACATATCTGTTGCCATCGGGAAGGCCTTTGCACGGGTATATGTGACTCCAGGTTCCTTCACGAATCTCACGCACTTCCCCGTACTTACCGAGAAACTGGGAAATGGCCTTATCAGCCACATCTGCGGACAGGTCGTGAATTCTCACGATAATTGACTGGTCGTCCATACTGAAAGGGATTACAAAATCCTTTCCATTGCACTGGACGCTGTGCTTACCATCGTTTTCTTCCACTATACGCAATGCCGAAGAAAAAGGGCAAGAAAAGAACAAAGGTTAAAATTTAACCTTTAAGTTGGCAACCGGATACCCGGGTATTTTTTTCAACTTCGAACTGCAATAACTTTTGATTCATTGCTTTTATTGACCTGACATTTTCCGTAGCCTCTCAACTTTTAATTTATGATTTTTTGGTGCATAAGTTGTAATTTTAAACAGCCTGTAAGTATTTAATTTTGAATTTTTTTTAACTTTACCACGTAAGTTGGCAACCAGCATACCCGGGTATTCCATACATTTTGTATGGAGAATGACGTTTCTCTTCTTCCTCTTTTCGTATTGTGCTTCCCAAGTAGAAATTGTCAGGCGAAATGTGGGCAAAACAGGGGGGGAAGGGTAAAAATCTGCTCGATCCGTGTGGAAGAGCATCAAATGTATGGTGGTGTGTGTAAACGTCAAGAGCTGCGGGTGCATTTTCAAATCAAAACAAACTGGTGTTGGAAACGGATGAAAGTGATTTCTTTTGCTTCGAACTTAAAGTTGTTTTTTTTTTTATTTCTTTTGCATAAAACCAAGTGAAAATGGATACGTCCAAACGTTTGAAGAAAAGTGGAGTGGCGAGCAAGCGTGCCAAAGCAATTTGGGAGCGCTTTGAAAAGGAATGGGAAGAGGAAAATCTTCCGGGAACAAGCAGCGGTGTCGATCAACAAGGTAAGTTATGTTTGTGTTAAAACAATGGAATATTAAAAACGCAAGCAGAGCAATAATTTGTTAATATTGTAATATTATTACACATTACAGCTTCATCATACGGGAATGTGCAGCCGGATGCCGTTGAAGTTGCCGATATGCCCATGGAATCAGAAGCAGCGGATTACGTTTCTGATGACGATGAAGACGCTGATTGCTCGGTGTTGGAAGACGATTGGAGTGAAGGCGTATTGGAGGACGAAGTCAATGAGGATGAGTATTTTGATGCTGATGAAGCCCCCGAAGGCAATGCTTATGCTAGCAGGCTTAGGATATGGGCTTTAACTCATAAAATAACGCATTCTGCATTGAGTGATTTGCTGGTGTTGACTCGTGAAACTACAAATATTTCTCTTCCTAGGTGTGCAAAGACGCTACTGAAGACTCCGAAACAGGTGGAGAGACATTTTACGGCCGTTGGAGAAGGGCAGCTTTGGTACCAAGGAATACAAAGCACTCTCCAACAATATTATCGGTAAGAATAATATGACTGTTTGGAATGAACATGTGGTAATTTTTGGTTTACTTTTTCGTTCTAGATCTGTACCACCAGTCATCAGATTGATAGAAGCTAATATCGCGGTAGATGGACTTCCGATGCATAATAGTGGACCAACGCAGCTATGGCCTATATTAATGCACATAGTTAATCTACCAGCACTGCCAATCATGGTGCTGGGTGTATTTTGTGGTGCGACAAAACCGAGCTGTTTGGAAGGGTTTCTCCGGCCTTTAGTGGATGATATCAACCGCGTACTGGTGCAAGGCATTGATGTTAACGGAATTATCATCGACTTTCGCCTGAAAGCTATTGTAGCAGATACACCAGCTCGTGCGTTCATCAAAGGTAAGAATGACACAGTAAACTTAATTGTACGAAATGAGAATTTTCAAAGAGAAGTAGAGAGTAACAGCAAATTTATTATATATTTTTAGGAGTAACGTATTCTCCTGGGCTGGAAGCATGTATTAAGTGCAAAATAGTTGGCAGCCATGACGGAACCAAAACAATATATGAAGGAACAGCTGAAGTTCGGACCGACAAAGAATTTAGAAACGGAGACTACGTGAAACACCAAAAATATTACACGCCATTATTAGATATAGATGAAGTAGACATCGTAACACAAACAACGATAGCCGATGACCTTCACTTGTTCGCACTAGGAATAGAAAAAAAATTACTTAAAGGTTTTACAACTGGTGCTTTACACCCTTTTCCGAAGTGGTCAAAACAGGAGCAGTTAGAAATTTCAAATATTTTAGTCAGGATCGAATACCCGTCAGAGATACATCGTAAGCCTAGGGCATTAAAATATTTAGGGTTTTGGAAGGGGTCCGAATTGTCAGCATTTTTACATCACGTTAGCATACCTTTGTTAAAAAACAGAATATCAGATGAAGCCTATGAGCACCATAAGCTTTTTTTCATTGCGGTAAATTTATTCTCTTCAAGATTATTTGAACAATATTGGATATTTGCTGGTCAGTTGCTCGAACAATTTGTATTAGAATATAGCACAGTTTATAGTCGAACACATTTAACAATTAACGTTCATAATTTACTACATGTAGCAGCAGATGTTGAAAATTTCGGGCCTCTTCCATTTTTATCAACTTATCGTATTGAGGACAAGTTAGGGTTTATGAAAAACTTAGCTAGAACAGGACATAGAACTTTAAACCAGATAGTGTGTAGATTAATAGAACTAACGCAATTAGAGGCAGCAGATGCAAGGAAAAAGGATGATAGAGTGTATCCATCACTAAAGGTAAAAAAAGATGAGGTAATTTTGTTAGTCAAACCAAAATTTATGTTAAGAAAGGGCAATAGAAATGGATGGTTTTTAACACAGGAGGATCAGATAGTAAGGTATTGTACTGCAGAAAAGTCATCAGATTCATATTTTATAGAAGGACGACTCTTAAAGGAGAAACAACCCACTTTTAGCCAACCATGTAGCTCGGCGATAATTTATAACTTTACAGCTAGGGTAGAAGATTTATCACAGGAAATAGTCAGGATAGAATTAAAAGAAATTAAATGCAAGCTAGTGGCAGTTAGTTTAGATCAGGGTAATACATTTTATTTCAGTCCTCTTTTACATACATTTGAAAGTTAGATCATAATTGTTATATGTAAGCTGTTAGGCTTAGAATAGGTAGTAAAGGTTTAAGTTTAGGTAAATATTTTTATTAGTTTAGTTTTGTATTAAAATGATTAGAATAAAGTAGCCGAGTATGCCCGGGATAAGGCAAAATGCAAGGAGGAAATGCCTTAAGAACTAGAACAGATTGTTGGTATTTCATAAATAATTTTTACTTATTAAATTCATATACGTTTACTCCAACATAGTTCATATCACAACTTGAATCACAACTCATATCCTAATTGTATAAATGCCTAAATCATTAATTCAATAAAAAACTTTTACAATTAATGGACCATTATATCTATCTAAATCTAAGCTTCTTTTTTACGTTTTACCGTATGTCGTAACCCTTTCACATCACTTCGTGCCTTTCCATGGTTAAGTTTCTTTACTAGAAAATCTTTCACAGTTCCATCTGAAACTGATACCATGTTACTACCGCCTACAAATTTGAAAAGAGCTATTACATGTATATATATTTCCAAAGGTAGTTTCGGTTCTGGTATGCTTTTTCCTGACCACGTAAACAACGAAAAGAATTCTCTATCAAAGAGTAGATCTAACGTGCTGGATAATCTTTCATTAACATCACTGATACCTTTCAATATATTTACAAGCAGGTATATTGTTTCTGCCATGAAAATGCTGTTCGTTTTCAGTTTTTCCTCCATTTCCTCAAGCATTTCTAGGGTTTCTAATCTTTTAAAGTGTCCCTGTAAGCTCTCAGAATTTTTCATGCCGCTTGTATTTTTAAAACTAGGCTGACCTCTTGTGAAGTGTGGCAACATACTTTTGATAAAATATCTATTTTCTTTTCTAAACGATCTAACTGTGTATCTCCAGGTGAATTTTTTTTAAGGATCGGATGATTGGTGTTGGAAATGGGTAAGGAACTGGTTCGAGGAGGTACGACGGGAACATGCGAAGCAACGGAAGAATCGAGCAAGGAACTTGATTGATCGAAAACTATTGGATCAGGACGGATTGGCACAGGTGGTTGTACAGGAGAACATGGAAGGGACAGAGAAGTCGTGCGTGGTGGCACGGTAGGACTGAGAGGGAGGGAAACAGAATGCCGGAACGAAACGTTTTGCACAATCGAAGTTGGACGGAACAACGAAGAGGTACGTGGAGGGACTGGGATTGGATTGTGAGTTGTGATTTTGGGGGGCAGAGAAGGGAATGAAATGTTGTGAACTCCTGAAGAACTTGGAAAGGATAAGGACGTGGTGCGAACAAGCAGGGGAGGTGAATTTAATGTGTCACCTGGAGATACACTAACCGGAACGCGCGATTGCTGTCTTTCTGCTGGATCAATTTGTATGAGATGGTTTTTATGCTGATGTTTTACGATGTTGTTGTTGCTATCGTTGTTGTTGTTGTTGCTGTTGTTGACCGGAGCTTCAGACATTTTCCTATAAAGGTAAAACCAATTCAATTACTTTTGTTCTCAATTAACGCAGCTCACGCAAATCCGGAAAGCAGTACATCTCATTGAGGTAGTGCCGGCTGAACGATGGAACTGCGATCAAATCTGCGTAAGTACACAAAATTTAATAACCAACCTGTATATAATATTCTCTACTATAATTCACAGCTATGTACGGAATCAATGCACTGGGAAACTTGAGAAAGTAGGCGCGGTTTCAATCCGATGCGAAGGCTGGAATAAATAGAATGTTTACAATCACATAACCTATATTTTTTTTCGCCTGCTGTCACCTATTTGCCATTGGTTTCAATGTGTGCGTGTCTCCGCGAAAACTTGGACATGTGTGCGTGCAATCCCATCTCCCGCTAAGCTGAAAACGGGAGATGTCAAATAGAAAAGAACAAAAAACTGCTCGATTTTTCTACTTGGGTTATTTTCGAGTCAAATTCAAGCGATTCCAAATTTCAATTTGACCGTTATTTTTATCAAAAAATAAAAAAAAACTTAATGAATAAATGAAATAGAAGAGAATATATGGTCAACATTACTTGCTAACAGCATTAAAATATAGAAAGCATTGTTTACCTATGAAAATCGTTAATTTTTTGCATCAAAATGTGTGGAATACCCGGGTATGCCGGTTGCCAACTTACGTTTGTAAATCTGGTTACCAACTCTACGGTTAAATAGCCAAAAAATTTACCACACATTTTATTCTCGATGTGCCTTGCCTTCCCCCTTTTCCCCTCTTTGGCCTGCTTTCGCACCCCTTCCTTTGACTTGCGCGATCCTTTCCGTCGCTCCTGTTTTGTACGTGGGAGGCTCTTTATGGTGGTTGTACATATATATACTGTGTGTATATTGATTTACCTGTGACCTGGCCGATGCGCGAACCGATCAATTCTGGAATTGAAGTTATGTTCGTGGGGCCATGTTCGTGCATTCCGTTTAAGACCGTTATAAGACCATTTGATTGTCATGCCGATCAAGTGTAAAGAAGCTAATATGAAACAAGCGTAGGTGATGGTTTTATGTCGAACTCTGAAATTTATCTTTTAATTATGTATGATCCTTTGATGTTGATTTTAAATCTATGTAGGATAGTTTCAACCATGTGAGAAAATGTATCAATGTGTGAAAAAACTGCTCTCGATTTTGGGAAATGGACTCACAATTTAGTGGTATTTGGCAATTAAAATTTATTTTGGAGATAATGTACGGATAGGGATAAAATGCATATTGATATCTTTTATCTTATGTATGCACAAAAATACAAAAAGCTCTGTAATGGGATGGGATCCGAAGCCCCTTTGTGGGATAATACAGGCTCTCCCATCCAACTCCTATTCCGACACGTCCTCGTCGTGCAGAGTGGTAACATGTGTCACCACATATCCAAGCTTGGGTACACGGGCTTGACCCAACCCCTTGGGCGGTTGGTGGCATATGGCGAACCAGGAGGGGGGTGGGTGTCCCGGGAAACCGGTTGCCTGAACGTCGGGGGGGCAACCCGACGCTAAACAAAACGGTCACGTGGGCGCGGGGCCAGTCACCCAGTCCCATGAAGCAACCGACTACAGAAAGCCAAATAAATTTTCGAAACGGATTCAACGATATCGACCCTACGCAATGCCCCCGGACTACTCTAAAAATGGGCTCATGGAACGTACGCACTCTAAGCGAAGCCTTGAAAAAACTTGATGACGCCCTAGCCACACTGAGCATGGACCTCGTAGCTCTACAAGAGATTCGGTGGCTAGGGAACGGTGTGCAGAACAGGCGTGGTAAGCATTGTTACGACATTTACTACAGCTGCCACGACCGCCACCGCGTGCTCGGAACGGGTTTCGCCGTAGGTCCCCGGTTGAAACCCGCAATCTTGGATTTCAAGGCTATAAACGATAGGCTATGCACCCTGCGCATGCGAGGCAAATTCTTCAATATAAGCCTCATAAACGTTTACGCCCCTACCGAAGATAAAGAGGAAGAGGAGAAGGACCTTTTTTACGGCCGCCTCGCTAGAATCGTAGATGCGTGCCCCAGGCATGACCTCAAAATCATCCTTGGGGACTTCAACGCAAAAGTCGGTAGGGAGCCAATGTACCGCCAATGCACTAGCTGTCACAGTCTGCATGAGCACAGTAACGATAATGGTAGTAGATTGGTCCAGTTCGCCGCAGCGAACAATCTGGTTGTAGGAAGTACCAAATTTGCGCGGAGGGACATCCACAAAATGACGTGGGCGCACCCGGATGGCTAATCCTTCAACCAGATCGACCACGTGTTAATAAGCCGCCGACGACAGTCGAGCCTGTTAAACGTCAGAACTTATCGAGGAGCCAATATCGATTCCGATCACTACTTGGTTGGCCTAGTGATATGTTGTAGAATCGCCCGCCCCCGCGACAATGGGGGCGGAGAAAACACGCAGCCTCGGCTCAACACGAACTCTCTAAGGGACATTACTGTCCAACAGGAATTCAAAGCCGCTTTAGAAGAGTCTCTACTACCAGAAAACAGCTATGAAACTACGAGCGAGAGGTGGAACGCTCTAAAAACAAAAATAATAAACTGAGCAAGAAATATACTCCCACCACGTCGTGGCAACACCAAACCTGGCTGGTTCGACAATGAATGCAGACAAGTGACCGAACGTAAGAATACTGCATACCGAGCAATGCAGCAACGGCATAGAACGCGGGCATGCGCAGAGGAATATTCACGGCTCAGACGCGAAGAGAAAAGAGTTCACCGCTCCAAGAAGCATGCTTTGGAAGAGCAAAACATGCGGGAACTCGAGCAAACCAGAGAGGCGTACGGACCGACACGAAAGTTTTACCAAGCGATAGCAGGTCACCGAAACAACGTTGTACCTAAGGTAACCTGCTGTCGCAACAAGGATGGAGATCTGGTCAGTAACCAGCCAGAGGTCCTCTCGCGGTGGGCTCAGTACTTTGATGAACTACTCAATGACCAGTTAAACGAACAGCTAGAAGCGCCACTAGCAGATGGTGACATGCTACTGCCACCTAGCATAGAAGAAACACGAAAGGCTATTCGTCGGCTGAAAAATAACAAGGCACCCGGAACCGACGGAATTGCAGCCGAACTGGTCAAGAATGGAGGTGCACGACTAGAAAACGAGATTCATCAAATTGTTACTGAGGTGTGGGATAGCGAATCAATGCCTTGTGATTGGAATCTCGGCATCATCTACCCCATATACAAGAAGGGAGATAGGTTGGACTGCAACAACTACAGGGGTATTACGGTGTTGAATACCGCCTATAAAATATTCTCCCTGATCCTTCAGGATCGCCTTGTCCCGCACGTCGAAGAGATAGTCGGAAACTATCAAAGAGGATTCCGAAACGGAAAATCAACCACTGATCAGATCTTCACCATGCGGCAGATCTTGGAGAAGATGGCTGAATACAGACACGACACATACCATCTCTTCATTGACTTCAAAGCCGCATATGATAGCATAGCCAGGGTAAAACTGTATGACGCTATGAGCTCTTTTGGAATTCCGGCCAAACTGATAAGGTGAGGGTGGATGGAAAACTCTCAGGACCTTTTGCTACCACTAAGGGTCTGCGCCAGGGAGACGGGCTTGCCTGTCTCCTATTCAACCTGGCACTAGAGAGGGCCATCCGCGACTCGAGGGTGGAGACTACGGGAACCATCTTCTATAAGTCAACCCAGATCCTGGCATACGCTGATGATATAGACATCATTGGTCTGCGGCTCTCCTATGTAGCAGAAGCCTACCAAGGGATCGAGCAGGCGGCAGAGAACCTCGGATTGCAGATAAACGAGGCAAAGACCAAGCTCATGGTGGCAACATCAGCGGGCCCACCAACAAATAATCAGAATCTACGTAGGCGTGACATGCAGATAGGTGAACGCACTTTTGAAGTCGTCCCACAATTCACCTATCTTGGGTCAAAGGTCAGCAACGACAACAGCATGGAAGCTGAGTTGCGCGCAAGGATGCTGGCTGCCAACCGGTCATTCTACAGCCTGAAAAATCAGTTCACCTCAAAGAACCTGTCGCGACGGACGAAGCTGGGACTATAAAGTACCTATATAGTACCAGTACTCACATACGCCTCTGAGACATGGACACTGTCCAAATCTGACGAAACCCTCTTAGCCGCGTTCGAGAGGAAGATGCTCAGAAGGATACTTGGCCCCGTATGTGTGGAAGGACAATGGAGGAGCCGCTATAACGACGAGCTATACGAGATGTACGGCGACCTCACTGTCGTACAGCGTATAAAGCTCGCCAGGCTCCGGTGGGCTGGCCATGTTATACGCATGGAAACGGACGACCCAGCCCGTAAAGTCTTTTTAGGCCGTCCACAAGGACAGAGGAGGCGTGGTAGGCCCAAATTGAGGTGGCAAGATGGCGTGGAGGCGTCCGCCATTAAGGCCGGGATAACGGACTGGCAGACGAAGGCGCGAGACCGTGAGCGGTTTCGGACACTCCTGAGGCAGGCCAAGACCGCAAAGCGGTTGTAGTGCCTGATAAATAAAATAAAAAAAAATGCACAAAAATAACACACAATTTGGGACATAACGACACATGCTGTTGAATAACTCATTGGTTTATTCATTTAATTAAATGATTACAAATACAGACGCACTCGCATTTTGTGTATCAAGTCAAGATCCTTTGGGAGGTTTATCTTTGGCGATGGGTTTTGGATGGTCGTATTATGGTGATGCTCTAACTCTTTATGGTTTAGTGGTTGAGATCTTAATGACTATTTTTTATACTGACCAAAAAAATCCACGTTTAGTGTTTTTTGACCGTATATGCGGTGATGGGACATATTAGCCGGCATCGCGAATAAATGAACACATTTTGTCAGTCGTTTAAAGTTCATTTTGATTTAACTGAGTTCATTTGTTGTTCATTCCTGTTAAAATAAACGATCGTCAAAACAGTTAACGACTGCTCGATATCGCATATAGGCAAACACGGGGAAAAAATTCGAGCAGTATAATTAAACGACTGTTAATTTGTATCGCATACGCTCTTGACAGTCGTTTGTTTAACGACGGCATAGGACCAGTCGCTAAAATTAACAAATGAACTAAATGCGTACGCGATGCCAAATTCTAGCAATTTTTAACGACTCTGGTAAATTTTGAACGACTGTTAATTTTAAACCATTTCTTTCGCGATGCCAGCTATTATCGGTAATGTGTATACGGCAGATGTGTGATGAAGTGGTAGAAGTGTGATCTTGTAGTGTGTTTTTAAGTGGCGCAATTATAGATGTGTGCTCTTTTGAAGTGATGGGTCCTGAGCGGTGGTGTGGTGAATATAGTGAGTGACTGCCGGAGGTGGAACTGTGTGTTTCAGGAGTGTTGGGTTCTGCGTAGTGATGTGGTGAGTGATTAGCTGAGAATCTTGGTGTGGGTGACAGAGTGTCTGGGTACGGAAGTGTAAAACGGACTATTTTTTGGCGTAAGGGACTCTGCTCGTCGAAAAAAATACATTTAGTATTGCGATCGCTCGGGTGATCCCTCTCGCATCTCTCAGCTTTGTTGCCATAGCGGTAATGGAACCAGCATATCCATCTGACACGGTTTTTGATCGCCAAGAGAAACACCGGATAGTATGCTGGTTAGCCTCTCACTCTCTGAAGGCTTAAAATGGTCAATGACCGCCTTTTTTATGACCAGGTATTTGTCACTCGTCGTTGCGGTGTTACACTTCGCAATGGCAGAATGAAAATGCTTGGCTTGGGTACCCAGTGCTACGATAACTGCGTTAAACATATGCTTGTCGAGGTTAACCGCGTTAACGCAGAATGCAGCCTCGAGACACACGAACCACGTCTCCACGTCTTCTGAGTCAAACGGCGGGCACCACATTCGCGGAATTGACGACGCTAATTCCTGTCCTTCTTCCTTGCACTCGATGGGTGGGGTAGTCATGTTTAACATTCCAATAAAAAAACGGAAAAGGAACGCTTTAGGATATTATCGCGGCACTGCACTGTTCGAATCACGTCGGGGTCACCACTTTGGGAGGTTTATCTTTCGCGATGGGTTTCGGATGGTCGTATTATGGTGATGCTCTAACTCTTTATGGTTTAGTGGTTGAGATCTTACTGACTATATGTTCGAGCAGCTGCGTGAATCGTGCAGATTTGAACTGCGGATCGAAACACATCCGCGCACGGTCGATTATTTATGTACACATCTCTATCGATCTTAAATTAACCGTAGAGTTGGCAACCAGATTTACACACGTAAGTTGGCAACCTGCATACCCGGGTATTCCACACGTTTTGATGCAAAAAATTAACGATTTTCATAGGTAAACAATGCTTTCTATATGTTAATGCTGTAAGCAAGTAATGTCGACCATATATTCTCTTCTATTTCATTTATTCATTAAGTTTTTTTCATTTTATTATAAAAACAACGTTCAAATTGAAATTTGGAATCGCTTGAATTTGACTCGAAAATAAGCAAAATACGAAAAGAGGAAGAAGAGAAACGTCATTCTCCATACAAAATGTATGGAATACCCGGGTATGCTGGTTGCCAACTTACGTGGTAAAGTTAAAAAAAATAAAAATAAAATACTTACAGGCTGTTTAAAATTACAACTTTTGTACCAAAAAATCATAAATTAAAAGTTGGGAGGCTACGGAAAATTTCAGGTCAATAAAAGCAATGAATCAAAAGATATTGCAGTTCGAAGTTGAAAAAAATACCCGGGTATCCGGTTGCCAACTTAAAGGTTAATAAATAAAGAGCGAAAAGGCTTTTTCCATCACCAGCAATTACTTACAACGGCTTCGGTAATTATTAGCAGCAAAAATCCAAGAAAGAAAAGGAAACTTTATCCGAAAACTATTGGAGACGAAACACTATATTTTATTTCTTACTTCGTGTTCCATCAAACCTTATGCTAGTAAAGTGGTGTGTGTCTTATATTAATACAGGGTTTTCCAATTGAGTTTAGACTAGCAGCATACTTTTTTTGAATAGTCGCAATAGATTCTTGACTTGCATCCTCTATTTTTGATTATGTGCAATGGATTATTGACTAGGAGCAATTGATTTCAGCAGGTCCCTGCATGACAGTCTAAGAGCGTCGCGTTTATAACACCCGGTGTGACAGATCGACTTGAATAAAATATCATTTTTTAAATCATTTGTTTTACTGTTGTATATCATCCACAAAGTAAGATATATTTTATCTGATAGGTTTTCGGTGCTATTGTTTTGATTTTATGAATGCACAATACAACACAAAAGCACTTAACGGCTGAATTGAAATATGCAGTAGTGGATCCACAGACATAACCTAACCAAAAGCTAGATTGAGCAAGTTTTTCAGAGTGACCATATGTAGTTTTATCGATTTTCGATCGAATATCGGTTTACAATTGAGCATACTACACCTCAATTTTTCTAACTTAAAAACAAATATTTTTCTAAGTATTCACCGTTCAACCATAAAATTGGAATTAAATAAATTTTTCGAGCGAATAAAAAGTTGTTTTTACCGAAAATTACCGAATATGCTTTAAATTTCCTACCGATAACCTCTAAAAACAATCTGGTCACTCCGCGCCAGCGACCGGCCTGCTGAAATCAATTGCTCCTAGCCAAACATGCACTGATCGTAATCAAAAATAGAGGATGCTAGTCAAGAATCTATTGCGACTATTCAAAAAAAGTATGCTGCTAGTCTAAACTCAATTGGAAAACCCTGAAAATAGGAATCGAGACGCCCGCTATAATCCCCACTGATGAGATCACTTGAGAAAACAAGCTGTCGTGCTGTTACATTAAGAACTAATTATCCTTATTAAAATTAATTATCTAATTACCTAGCTTTTAATCTTTTTTTCCGATCCGTAAAACATTATTCTGTGAAAAGGTTAGAATTATATATAAAGGAAATACTATACGCAATAAACTTAATGATCTTCAATACTACTCAACTTTTATTTAATTTTCTACATTTCTTCTCTAGTTAAGCATCGACACTAAAATCCCCTTTATCTTTTTGCCGCCATCGCTTGGTAGCTCCTTCGATCATCCACCTTGTCATCTCTCCATTCTCACGATCATCTTTCTCTCACATTTTCTCCTATTTCATGGTTCAGGTTCTTTAGCCACCTGTACGAATACGGCCGCCTTTATCAGCTGCAATCGATGGTCTCTATCATAGCGGCGAAGGTCGCTACATCTGATTCAAAGCAGATTATATCCGCTGTCACTGCACTACCTGCCTGTTTGTGCGGAGGAGCACCATTAGAAAAATGCTGTGCATGAGGGATACACTGTAAACGATAATCACATACTAGCACACGTATTACAAAACATTTAAAAAAGGAATGGCAATCTGTTCCTTAAACCGCACTTTATACATGAAACTCGTGCAAAATTTTTGGCGGCTTACGATGAGTGTTTGACACCATTCCGGGGTTCTTCAGTAACAAGCAACTGCAACCAGTGCAGTACGTCGAGAAAATCAATATATCTGAGGGAATATTAAACATTTGCTATAGACACCAGGGTAAGATGTAGCGATTGTACACCGAAAAGGAACTCATTTGTATGCGTTTGCTTGTGTCATGTAAATTTAACCGGGTGCCACATCGTGCCGGGCGGTTGAAATCCGTTTTGCCTCAGTCCGGCCAGGCCCAAGGCTGCCGCTTAATGTTTCTGCTGCTTCTGCTGCTATTAGCAGTATTCTATGAATCGGGTTGGCTGGGGCCAACAAGGCTTTATACGTGTTGTGCTGGTAAAGCCAATGACCAGACTCATCGTCGTACAGCTGTCCTCATTGTGCTTCCCAATCCCGGAGGATTCAGACGTCAGCGCCCTGACTTCGTCGGACATGTTCGAGAGGAAAGCTGGCTGCAAAAAAGGGAAAAAACAACACGATTAGCACCAAAGGAACTAGCTTTACCAATCCATCTTCATCTTCTTTGGTAGTTCGCTCATAACATACCAAATGATGCACAACAATCGCACACACCTGTAGTAGGCACGTATTCATTTCATTCAGTTCCACTGCCTGTAAGTTAAAAGAGACCATCGTTTATCAAATGAATGGTACATGATGGGGGCGATCCCGTGGTACAGTCGTCTACTCGAACGACTCCATAACATGCCCGTCATGGGTTCAAGCCCAGAATGGACCGTCCCGCCGAAGCAAGGACTGACTATCCGGCTACGTGATAATGAATTAAGTCTCGAAAGCCTGTTTAGGCCGGCATGTCCGCGTAGGACGTTACGCCAAACAGTAGAAGAAGAAGCTACATGATTACGATTATTGGGGGCCTTCACGATTCTAGTTAGTTTTTTGTATGGAGTTTGACAGTGGGAGGCTGAAATCATGTAAACACTCCATACAAAACTACAAACTAGCCACAAAGCTAGAATTAGATTCGAGTTCCTGCTCGAAAACACGGGTTTGTTTACATTTATCCCAAGGTGCATTAAAGAGATCTGGTGATGGAATCCATAATCAAAGTGCATGTAGTCCAGGTGGTCTCATAGCATGTTTTATAACCAAATTTGAATATCACTTTCTGTCAGGATGGGTGAAAACTTTTGTTCAAACAAGGCATGACGATACAAAAAACACTCTTAAAATCTTCATTCAGAAACAGAAGCGATAAAAATCAGTCTTCTAAATTCATACACCTTGGGATAAGCCCACCTGTATATTATACCCTCTTGGAAAGCTGCTCGAAAACTGATATACAATGCAAAAAGCTGACAGGCTGAAATTTCAGCCTACGAGCTTTAAACGGAAAGGCCCCCATTGTTGGATGAAATTTACCCTTACTCTGGTGTGGTGTCGTTTCTAACACAACCTTACTGCGCGCGCAGTGCTTCAAATGAAGGAAGCTCAAATTGTGCGGCACACCCACGGCTTGCCACCACTTACATCCTTTATTTTTCACTTCACCACATTACATGTATAGCAAAAATTATTGAAAAACTTTCCACTTTATCTACAGTCATATTTGTTTACATTTTACATAGGCCGTAAGCCAAGCAGGAGCCGACATATACAGGGTTTTAATGCTTTTTTTGTTTACTCAAAATGTTTGGATGCTTATGTTTTATTAATCGTTCCCACGTTTTATTGAGCGAATCCCATTATTATTGGATGATTTGCATGGAATTGTCATCTAATGTAAGAAAATGATCCGAAAATCTATGGATTACAGTGAATGAATCATACCCAAGCGAAATTTTTCGGGGATAATGAACACAAACTCATGCCATCTCTTTCTATTCATCAGCCCTACTCTCTCACACGCATCGATGAACTTTTACACATCTCTTTGTTCATTGTACTATATTTGAAGGGTTTAAAAGTGATAGATAACAATTCATGTTCATGAACTAGTTATGGTCAAATGTTAATGGTGTAATGTTAGTACCATGGTCGACCTGAGTTCAATTCCATTTTTATTGTTTTTTTTTATGATTTAAAGTTTTATTTAATTTTTAAAACATCCAGCTCCAATAACTTCAAACTCATTTACTCATTGCTAGAAATGCGTGTTTAATAGTTAATCTGTTATTTTTATTGTTTTATTTATTTCTTTTAATTCTTTTAGTATCAGTACCCCTTCATACAAACAAACCAGTAAATAGCACGATAATGAATAATAATATGGTGGCGCAACTGGCAAAGTGATTCGAAGTAGAACTAGCGATGTGGTTGGTAGCATCAAGGATGAAGCATGATCATGAGTGGAGGGAGTGAATCCGAATGTTCATTTCTATTTTTAGCTCTTTTTTGCATGGGTTCATCTTTCACGTGTGTTCACTATCCCCGAAAATGATCTGTATTTCGTTGGTCTTTTCGGGGATAATTCGTTAACGAATTATCCCCGAAAAGACCAGCGAAAACCAGCGTGGTCGGGAGCTTGGGATGCGACAAAACCAAACAAATGCGGAACTAACCAACAAGTTGTAGGAAAACCTGTAAAGCCAGCCTTGCGTACCAACACAATGAAAAGTATTATGCTAGAAGTCATACGACCATAGCCGAAGGATAGGAAGAAGTTCAGTGGAGGGGAGGTTGAAAGCTTGGCTGGCGAGTACTGTTCTATGCGGAAGCGAGACAACTACAGAGTGAGGGACTATTAGAGCGAGCGATCCCCAAAAAACCCTCGCATTGCTTCGCGGGAAGATCCGTTACGTAGGACAGACTGATAGCTATGACCATTTGGGGTAAATGCAGGCCTGGACCGCCAGCAGTTGTCTTATTTGAACATTGTTGACAGTCCTTCTTTTTTCAGTACATGTTTGTCCCTCTAATTTGGAAATCTGTACAGCTTTTATTTGTGTATAGTATTGTCATATCAATCGTGTTCGAAGTTTCCTATAACAACAGTCAAGGCTGTTTACTAAATGTTTCGTCTTTTTCTAGTTTTTATGAACTTTGTATTCACTTTCAACCTCTGTAATTTAAAAGTCCCTCTTGGTTGAGATTCTCATCGCATCTAAAATAAGATAAAGAAGACTGTAGTTGAAAACGATTCAGACGTTGTGTTGACTGCGATCCATTCTCATGGATTGCGATCCATAGCAAACGGCTAAGGATTCAAGGGAAAGTGAGAACAGAATTTATACAGTACTACGCAGCCGGATAGTCAGTTCTACGGGGCGATAGTCCATTCTGGGCTTGAACCTATGACGGACATATTGTATCGTACGAGTAGGCATCTGTACTGTTTTAGACCACAATAAAAGGATAGAAGTCTCAGACAGGTTTTTTTGGAGCCAGATCCAACATAGGAATTAGAGATATAAGATCAGATTCGGATTCGTTCAAATGATCCTGATCAGTAAATTGAGCGAGTGAAAAATTAATCAGCTTTTCAAAGATCCGGATCATGGTTTCTCTGAAAGAAAAAGAGACGAATGAACGATTGCACCAAATGAGCAAGTGAGCAGGTATCATTATCGGATCAGCATTCTTCTCTCTTCAGATAGCAGAACAGACATATCTTACACGTATTATTTATACCTTTATCTTTATACCAAAACGAGAAAACATGACTGGTCACACTGCTCTGATCTGACTCACGCTTTGAATTCGATCAAACAAGTATTTTAAGCAGTGTATACACGAAAAGTATATTTGTTCACAATGTATGGAAATATCTGCGTGCGAGGCGTCAATTCCATACAAAACTTGACACCTTGGCTTTTTTGCGCTAATGTGGATGCAGCTTTAGAAATATGTTAGCGTATTGTCTTCTCGATAATGACGATGAAAATATAACTGGCTCTCTCATTCGCTCGCTCGTTAACACGTAATGCATGTTTTCGCCTCGTGCTTCGTTTCAGCCAGACTCAAGGACGAACAACATTGGATATAGGGTTTTTACAATTTTTTCCCGAAAATTTTAAGTCTAAATGTTGATCTCACGATTTATTCACCATCTCTAATATATTTTTTTATAATTTCCTAATAATTTTGGTACCATCCTATTGGACATCAATACAGTTCACAACAAAAAAATAAGGGGCAACGCCCAATCAAAAGTGCGAACGCACCAAAAACTATGTAAAACATAAAACAATTGGAAACAATAAAAAAACCTTGGTAGAGGCATGTAACAGATGTTCTCTTTCTTTTTGGCATAAACAGACAGGTTTAGCAGAGAACGAACGATAAAATGATTGGTCCGATCAAATGATCCGGATCTCCTTCATGAATGAACCGGAACCGAGCCGATCATCAAAAAGAACCGTTTTTAACAACGCTAACGTTTAACGTTCCGAATGTCACGATCTGTTCCTGGATTGGTACAGGTTTGGATTCAATTACCAAACGATATGTACACGAAAAAATTCCAGAACCATCATAGATACGGGATCTGTTCCAGGCCTAGTATAAGTTCAGTTACTGGTATGGGTTCAAGGGTTGGTATGGGATCAGTTTCAGTATCTGTATGGTGTCAGCATCAGTTTCCATCTCGACACGGAACAAGGATTAGTTTCCGGACCGCTATGGTGTCGGGATCCGTCCCAGGGCCTGTGTCGGGTTTAAACCAGTTTCAAGATCTGACAAGACACGGGTTTGAAATCAGTACCAGGATCGTGATGGGTTCCTAGCCCTGTTACAGTTTTGCCCGAGTAGTGCTCAAGCTAGTTAAACAGGCCTTTACAATTTTGCCGAGTGCTTCATCTATTCCTAAAAGATTATTGTTTTTTTTTATTAGACTAAATTTTTCGGAATAATTGTAGTTGGGGTGCGGTCCGCTGGTATAGTGGTCAACTCGTACGACTTAATGATAAGCCCGTTTTGAGTTTAAGCTTCATTTGGACCATTCTTCCGTAGCAAGAACTGACTATTCGGCTGCATGTTACCTAATAATTCTCAAAAGCCTGTGAAGATCGGCAAATAGACGGGATTAATTTCACAGGAAAACAAATATTGGTGTAATGCGTGAAAATTTAAAGGCCTGTTTTTTCAAAATCACAAGACTGTGAAGCGTTTATCTGTTTGTCTTTATGTGTCTCTTGAATCTAAGATAATTTCTCTGAGGATTGCATTGTCTTAAAAAATAAAACCTTAGCTTTTATATTCAAGTTGTTAAATATCCCCACAATTATGTATATTGCATAACTCTATTTAATGAAATAATCAAAAATAGCCTTATTTTTTCAAATTAAATAGTCACCTCATCTAAAAATAAATAGTAAAACAAGATGAAATCAGCTAGCTAACAATTAACAAAGTAAAATTAATAGATAACATAATAACTTCAATAGGCTTCATGTTTATGTGCTTTATTCTGCAGTTTTGCCAGGTATTCAGTGTTTATTAATGTGTCATTCGATTATGACAATGTCTTAACATTATTTTTCCACTGATATTGCAATTGTTACATAACGCGCCGTAGTTCATGTATCACGTAAAGAAGAGAATCCTTGTAATTTATACTTTCCCTGTCTTTTGCTCCTGAAACATAGCTATTAATTATTAATTGTTGTTTAATAATCGCCTGTTTTTTGAAGAGGATACTGAAGCTAGTTCAGTGGTATTTTATGTAGTTACAGCATAATTTCTACTTCTTGTATACCTAGATGTATCAGTACACGATAATCTTTCAGTGTGTTGCTGTTTTCCATGATGTGCTCGAATATATTGTTAGAAGTCTCTTTACTGAATCTATGACTTTCGCAAGACGGATCTTGCGTTAAATGTAAAATGTACTAAAACAAAATAAATAAAATACCCTAATAAAAACATATTATTGGAATATACGAGGTATTCCAGTTAGGTTTTACATCCAGCTGACAAAGACAATGTTTTGACAATTGAATAGTGAAACAAATGGTAGACCCTAATAATATTGAAATGAATCAGCAAAGCTCATTAGAGGTACAGGCAGGTTTTACCCGACAACGGTTATTGTTCCGAAGAAAATTAAGAAAGAAGATTGTGAACATACAGAGGTCATAGTTAAATTTAAAGAGCTGCACTCTAACAGTATTACATTTTGGAATTTGTAGTCATTTTCACCATAATATCATCGTCCGTATGTTTAGCTAATGATTGCTGAGCAGATGTTTTCAATTATTCAGAACAGACAGTCTGTGAGAGCTAGTACATATATGAACGTAAAACTTAAATTGAGTATATTTTGTATGCATTATCAAAATTATCAGGCTTATCTATTCTGATCTCCATTCGATACTAGTCGAGACAATGAACTTTAATGTAAATTTCTTCATTCAAACAAACTCACTAAATTCTTAAACTTTTCTTCATTCAAACAAACTCACTAAATTCTTAAACTCGAACTCGAAATGACTCCACTGCCAGAATAGAATATCGCTGTGTATATTTTTTAACACCAACTATGATTCAAATTATTTGTCTCACTATTCAAATGTCAGAACAATGCTTCACAGTCTTGTAAGATGTTTTGTGTAATTTTCCCGGAATGCTGCAAAAATGGATCAATAACTTCTTGATTTTTTGTTCCCTCCATGATATAACATTTTTTAATTAACCTTATTTTAAGTGTGCATGAAGGAGGTTTTATCATTTGTTTTGTTTGGGATCAAATGTTTTAACATTATTAGATTTTTCATGACCCTTTTTTCTAAAGTCTGCAAGGTCTATAATTCTGTTGCTTGGTATAGACGTTATTTTTCATATATCATTACAAATGTATTACATTGTACCTATCTCACTTTTGTTTGATGGAGTTTCTCTTGTAATTATATTGATTGCTATGAATTTCCGCAATCTTTTAACGAGCAACAAAAAGAAAAGAATCTGCACTCTACTTCCTATAGATTCCTGCAATATGAAATTTTGTTTGAGATGCTATGTACAAAAACGAGTCATTCACTAATGTTTCGATTTTAATTTAATTGTTTTAATCCTACTTTTTCGTCTCATAGCTACAGTGTAACTTAAACAATCAAAGTAAAAATGAATGATTATAATCCAATTATGTGCAGGATATGATTATTAGCCAAATAGGCTAATAAAATAAAACAGCCCTGTACGAGTCCGAATTTGCTGTCATTACTATACGCATGTCAATAATGAGCATTTAATGATGTACGTTGACAATGAATAACTGGCTGCTTCCCTGCTATGATCACATTCAAATATTAAATTTCCACAAAAGCCTCCATAGTTCTTACATTACAGTGTTGTCAAATTTACATAACTTTAATTGAATTAGTTTTAACTAACGAAGTAAGAATAGTGATTCGAATATGTTTGACGGAATTTGTAGATGTATTAAATACGATTTTTGTGCTTAAATTATGATCCATTTAACCTGTCAAATACACAAAAATAATTCGTTGTAAATATTATAGTGAATTTGTTAACCGTTGAAATTTTTCGTCACTTTCTTAAAAAAATGCATTTTCCAAACATACGTGATTCTTCATATCTGTGATAACATATACTTCACGAAATCATGTTTTTGTTAGATAGAACGTAGGATATAATGAACACGAAATAAATAATAATGTTTTACTGCTCGAAGCTTATCGTTTAAAAAATCGATATGGTCCTAAGTGTGATCTATTCGTATTGCATTACATATTCGAGTCTTGAAATTGTACTCAAATCAGGAATATCAAACCTTAGACATGAAATTCCTACTATAGTCAAGATAGTTAAACAAAAACATAAAGAAAGTATTTAGAAAACAAAATAGTAGAGCCAGTTAGCTGCTGAAATAAATTTGCACAAGTAATTATGATTTCTTTTAACCTATATAGAAGATTGATGTTGAGCTTGGTAGGACTGGAACATGTTGAGAGTATATTTTATTCTTCTCAACTTAAGTACCCATCAGATTTCCAACACTAGCTTATTCTACATAAATGTTTCGGGAACATTTTTGAAACATTTCTTACAATCTAATATAGGGGAGCCACGTGTATTGCGAGGCTAGCTTTTCGAATACTGATTAGAGAAGAGCTTGTAATCGATAGGAGAATCCGCTATAATTTTCTTCCACTGTACGTTATGGTTGTGGGAAGGGTGGATTGTTTAGCGAAAATTATTTACATTGTATGGTAATTTAGTAACTACAATAAAAGAGCAAAGAAAGTGGTTGTATGCTGCACGTGGTACAAAGGATATGTAGGAGTTTCAAAGTACAGTGGAAGAAAATCAGTTTGCAAATCTCGTATCCATTATTGAGCGTACAATCTTGACACACTTCGATGGGTGTGCTGTATGTAGCATGCATACTACTGAACAAAGAATGTGACATTCATGTTGTGTTAGCATCCCAACGACAGCTCACAATACAGTTACAGTTGCTATAAAGCATTCCATCAGAGATATCACGGACTTATGAACATCTTACAGGAGAAAAGATGTTCTAAACTAAAATTGGATGTCCCTTCTTGATCAGAACTAGTCACATATTGTAGACCATAGACAAATCAAAACTCCTGATTATACTTCGTAGTATCAGAAGGCGTACTGCTTCCACCACCACCACTTAAACCGCCACCTCCAAATAGTACGCTATCTTGATTGCCCTGATATCCCTGATACTGCTCCTGGTAGAGCTGGTTGAGTCTCTAACCAGTACCCGAAAAGTGCCACGCGTCCTATGCGCTCAAATGCGCAAACTGTGACGGATGAATATCAAATTGATAAGGATGACCATATGGAGACATGTGATACGGCACAATATTCATCGATGCCATCTTGTGTTCTTTTTTCCACTTCATTCGTCGATTCTGGAACCAGATTTTGATCTGACGCTCGGTTAAACACAGTGCGTGTGCTATCTCGATCCGTCGTCTGCGAGTTAAATATCGGTTGAAGTGAAACTCTTTCTCTAGCTCGAGCGTTTGATAACGCGTGTATGAAGTGCGTTGTCGTTTCGTTTCTCCATTAGCATTCACCGTGCCTTATTATACGGCCATTGACAAGTACGTTGGTCCATTGATCAAATTGATGACCACGATGCAAAGTCCAACACATACCAGCGTTGATATGGAGACATGTAAGAAAGAGAAAGAAAAAGAAAGAGTTAGTAAATAAACAGGATCCATTAGATATAAATTAACTGTTATAGATAGACTAATATAGATTAACATTTTATCTACAATCAGCAAATCAGTATGAAAGTGGCTAGACTTGAGTAATTGAGATATTGAGTACAACAATTTAATGAGTGAATCACGTCCTTTTGTAACTTTTGATTTTACGGAATTAGATGAAGAACAAAACTAAGAAAAAAAATTGCAAAAAGTTTATACTTTTATTCTTACAGCATTACGGCGTTAACACAACGGACCCTATCCTCTTTCAAATGCTAGAAAACAACACCCCACTAGAAGAATTCAAATAAATGCCAGCTTCCAGGAAAACCATAATTAATCTTCTTCATGAAATTTCCTCGAGTTGTTTACTCACTGGAGCAGTGTTATGCGGTTGTCAGTAGCTCAATCGTTTCAGAATTTCAGCATACGCTGTCAACGTAGACAAGCCTTCAATTTACAATGTAGGTTTATCAAAATGATAATGGAGACCCCTTTTCAATCGCGTTCCTATCATCCTCACAAACGTACGAACGTTTTAGAAACGTTCAAATTTTTGCTATCGATTGCTCATTTTCATATGATACTTGATACATTCTAAATAATACGAAAACCCAAAAGTTCGATACATCCAACGATTATTTATGTAGAATTGTAGGCACACACCCAGAAATGTAAGTTGAAGTGGATTTGCTCCAAAAACATTGAACCAACTGTCATCTCGAATAAGGAGCTGTTTCCATTTTTTTGTAAGTGATCTAAATACTTTTCTGGATAAATATGAGTTTTCGATTATTTGTTACGCTACATGCTTAAATGCAACACTTGTATTTAACAAAACAATCCGGAGCTGCATCAACTAGTATCACTAAACAAACAACATAGAAGATACAGAGTTTACCTAGCCAATCGGGCGTCGTCAAAACGTTATCGGTCGCCATAAATACTTTTTCGGGCGACGTAAACCCTCAATTGGGCAATGTCATTTCTATTCGAGCCTTGTGAAGTATGAATCGAGCAAAGTACAGAATGAATTGGACCTACTTTATATTTTGTTGCTTTCTAGCAGTAAAACAATACTTTTTTTGCGAGTAGTTTAACTGATATGTGAGAAAATTAACTATTTTTAAGTTTAATTACATACAAAACTATTCAAATTCCTTTTATTTTTTATTTTTTATTCAAACCCGTACAATGCAATTAGGTTTTATATATTTTTTTAAATATAATATGTTTGGCGATTTTATTAGGTAAACATTTTAAAATAATACATAATAAGTTAAATAACATGCAAAATACGTATTTTTAAACAACTTGATGGATCAAACACACCGGAGCGACCGATTTGACACCTTCAAGAGTAGGACGCTTTCATTCTGTACTTTGCCCGATTCATACTTCACAAGGCTCGAATAGAAATGACAGTGCCGAATTGAGGGTTTACGTCGCCCGAAAAAGTATTTACGGCGACCGATAACGTTTTGACGACGCCCGATTGGCTAGGTAAACCCTGTAACAAACATTGGAAATCTTCAACAAAAATAAGGAATGTGATGGTTACAGAAGTTTGAAAATTCTCAATTGTAGCGATGTCAAGGTTGTTATATTCATAGAAAATTTAGCAAATGTCATTTATCATTCTTGCTGGTCTGGTCATTTCTAAGCTGTTAAGACATTTCAAAGGGATTGTTATACAGAATATACACATACTATGAGTGCTTTTTTTTCTTCAATACCGTATGGTTTATGCCATAAAACATAGATGGTTTATCAAATTGAATAAATATTATAATATAGATGGACTTCAAACTGAATTGAGCAAGATGTGATTGTCAGTTGAAGCATAGAGCATAGCCGTTGAAAATCTTGGTATACCATGTATAGAGAATTGGCAATATAACGTTCATTCAAGCATAACATGTTTCTTCTTCTTTGGCTCAACAACCGTTGTCGGCCAAGGCCTGCCTGTACCACTTGGTGGCTTAGCTTTCAGTGACTTATTGATTTCCCCCCATAGCAGGATAGTCTGTCCTACGTATGGCGGCACGGTCCATTTGGGGCTTGAACCCATGACGTTCATATTATTAAGTCGTACAAGTTGATGACTGTACCACGGCCCGGCCAACCTATCCCCTGTTTACAATGCTTTTTTATCAAAGCAAATATGTAACAAGATAAGTTTAAATGAAGGTCATAATATCAATCTGAATTGAAATCTTTGCTGAATTCATTTTGCATGATTAACTTGTTGTCCCGAACTGCTACATTAGTGGTTTGAACCAAAAACCGAGTACTAATTCCGTTTTGGTACTGTAGACGGTGTAATATAATCATTTCATTTGAGGTGAATAATTTTTGGACTTAAAAAAACATACAATGAATCAAATTGTTCACCATTGTTGAGTAATGCTAATAATGTTGTGATTTTTTATACACCTGTTCTTTTTCCTACATTTGCAGACGAGTCAATGCTGTAATATTTTGAAACATTTTTTTTTGTATTACAAAATCGTAAAGTTGACTAATGGCCGGTTTGGTGGTACAGTCGTCAACTCGTACGACGTAACAACATGCCCGTCATGGGTTCAAGTCCCGAATAGACCGTGCCCCCATACGTAGGACAGACTATCCTGCTATGGTAACAATAAGTCACTGAAAGCCATGCTCACTTTACTAGTGGGTTCAGGATGGCCTTGACCGACAGCGGTTGTTGTGCCAACGAAGAAGAAGAAGAAGAAGAAAGCTGACTTTTTAGCTTTTTTATAGAATAGCAGTTAATGTTATTCTACAATAAAATTATGTGTTTTTATATTAAAAAAAAGATTGTTTTCACAAGCTGAATATGTAATGTGTTTTAATGCAAGTTAGCATTAATTAAAAAAATCTAAAATATGCAAATCAAAGAAATAATAATAAAAAGTAAAATATTTGTTTTCGTTCTTGTATGAACTTTCAATAGTTTTTTTGTGTAAATAGAAATATACTTACAAAATGCCTCATGATTTTTTAGGATATTTTTTGTATGACATTCAAAATTCTGAACTGGCTGAATACCAAAATAATTCACATTAACTCTTTTCATAAACAACAAGATCAAGAAAAAAACTTAATGATACAAGCAAAACAAACTAAGAATATGTGTAACATATTCTTTATCCAGATCTGAATGGTTTTAAGTAGGACAACATCACATTCATCATTGCTACATCACAGCATAGCGTCGTTTAAAATGAGAGCTAATCCAAGTCTTGACAAATATGTAATATCTTCAGCAGTGGCCTTCGGACCGATGGGAAAGGCCAAAAGAATTCTACAGTTGATTGAAAATGTCTGCGGATCACACGTTGTAGAGCTGTCGGCTACTTTTTCCGTTGACGCATGATTTCTGGCTTTTGGTAAACTAAATTCCTTGCTTGCTGCTCAATCACATTATGGCCGCGTTGTACGTTCGCAAAGAAGATCATGTTTTGTGTTTAGAAGAATGTTTTCGTAACCGAATGATCACTTTAAAACGCCACTGTGCTTCTCACTTGTTTTCGAGTCAGTTATTTCTTCTTTTTACCAATGCCTTGAATCGTCTAAAAGACAAGTGACAAAATGTTGACACGCAACAATCACACATGCATAAACGACAACAACTCAGGTAGACATAAATGTTCGCAATAGGGGATGCATTAAATGTGGTTAAGATTATTAAACATGTTATAGTGCTTTTCAAATGTTTTATTTTGTTCAAAATATTTCTACTTGCTATACGAAATTGTGTCATGTTTATAATAATTTAATTCATGTTATTCTATATCAATATCAATTAGCACTATTAATTGCAAGCTATCAAATGATATATAATTGTATACTTTAAATCTATTTGCACTCATATAAAAAAAAAGTACGGCAGAAATTCATCGTTGAACTTTGTACACAAATTATGGATAGCATTGCAAGATACTCATATACATCGCAGTAGAATGAGTTGCAGTATTTTGAATTGTTGTATTTATATATTTAAGTATTAAGAGTGTACTAGACAACAGCAACATTCACACTTGAAAGAAACTTCTTACGATGAATATACTGACTTACTTATACAATCCGGCTGATTGATTCTAAACTACATATACAATTAAAGCGGATGGACGAATTATTCAGATTCACTGTGCATGTTCGATGAGTGTGAAAAATGTGTTGGCTTCTTGGTTAATTATATAATTAGAGCATTGATCAAGAACTACGCCGCTCTAGCTTTAGTGTTTGAGTTTTTGCTTACACGATAGATGTCATTCTCATATTTAAAATCTGTTTGTTGACCTCGCATAGTCAAAGGCATAAAATAAAATAACACATGACTATTTTCAAAACTTTTATTAGTTTTAAGATGTGTATACTTTAAAACGATGATCGTTTAATACGATTAAAAGAAGTATAACTAATCGTTCCATACGAATACAAGATGTTCATTTTAGTTTGCTGTGTCATTATTATTATTATTATTATTATTATTATTATTATTATTATTATTATTATTATTATTATTATTATTATTATTATTATTATTATTATTATTATTATTATTATTATTATTATTATTATTATTATTATTATTATTATTATTATTATTATTATTATTATTATTATTATTATTATTATTATTATTATTATTATTATTATTATTATTATTATTATTATTATTATTATTATTATTATTATTATTATTTATTATTATTATTATTATTATTATTATTATTATTATTATTATTATTATTATTATTATTATTATTATTATTATTATTATTATATTATCATTATTATTATTATTATTATTATTATTATTATTATTATTATTATTATTGTTATTATTATTATTATTATTATTATTATTATTCACACAATCACATTTTACCCATCACATTTAACATATGACATAAACATGGGTTAATCACATTTAACCCAAATACAGTGAACCCTCTCTTATTTGACACCTCTCCAATTTGAGAAACCTCTCTTATTTGAACAATTTTCACAGTCCCTTCATTTCCAGTACATTTTTGTCCCTCCCTCTAATTTGGAAAACCTCCAAAATCTGTATCCCTCTTATTTGTGTATGGTGTTGCCAAGGTTATTGAAAGATGTATGCTCAAATTGGCGATTCTGTTCGCAGTTTCCTATAGCAACAGTTAAGGCTGCATACTAAATGTTCTGTTTTTTCTAGTTTGTATGGACCTTTCATTCACTTTCAACCACTGTAATTTGAAAACCCCTTTTACAATCCCATCGCCTCTCAAATAAGAGAGAGTTAACTGTATATCAAAACTGCTTGCGAAACGAACGGTACACAACTTAAAATCGCGACGTTGTAATAAAAAAATAAATCGTATGTGCTACCATCAAACAAGACTGCGTAAAAATGTTTCATCGTAATTAAACTCAAACTGAAATCGACATTATATCCTAATGAACAATAAACATTTACCATTTTAATCAAAGGATCATTACTTTAAAAAATTGTTGATCTGCAGTTCGTGCTCAAAAGAGCCCTAGGTCTCAAAACCCTACCAGGTGCCTGAAAGTTTACCTTA
The DNA here is from genome assembly GCF_017562075.2 of Anopheles merus. Taxonomy (NCBI): domain Eukaryota; kingdom Metazoa; phylum Arthropoda; class Insecta; order Diptera; family Culicidae; genus Anopheles; species Anopheles merus. Next base: position 58,639,600 of record NC_054082.1, read on the forward strand.
TCAACAACTGACGGGGCGTCAATAGAACTGCAAACAAGTTTTTGAAAAATAGGCACTGTGCTACCATTGTCCTATATTCGAGTGGTTCAAGTCCAAATATAAGACACCTAACAAGGTAGGATGGACATACAACAACACGAGATCACGGAATACGATGGAACATGAAACGAGTAACCTTATGCTGGATTGATTCAATTCTGTCAATCATGTATCGTTGTGATGGATGCCAATTTATACAAGTAAACTCTAATATTGGTCGGACAATTGCACAACACAAGGCCTTCACACTAAAAGAGTCTTTAAAATTATTTGCAACACGTAACATAAAACCTAGCATGTGATTTGCTTTTGATATCATTTGCTCAAAATGTTCCCTAAATGTAAGGTTGCAGTCAATGTAAACTCCTTAATAACAAACTACATTTGAACGAGACACAGAAGCATAATTTAATTTACAATTAAAGATCATTGGGAATCTTTTTCTAGTCAACGTTATTACAATGCATTTCTTGGTATTCACACGCATTAGGTTATAACTGCAAAACGCATTGAATCTGTTCAGACAATCTTGTAGTTTTGGGCAATCGGCATAAGAAGTGACTGGCAAAAAGATCTTTAAGTCATCGGCTTATAGTAATTTGTTGCAATCAGGAAAAACGTTCACAATGTCGTTAATGAATATTGTAAGTATGGGCCTTGTGATGCTGCCTTGTGATACTCCAGAGACATTCGTGAACTGTGTGGATAAGGATGATCAGATATTCACAGTGATGAGCCTATTGTTTAAGTAACTGGTTAATAATCATTGCACTAACGCACCATTTACTCCGTATTTTAATAGATTTCTCGTTCTTCTTTTACTTTTTTTTGGGTTAACAACCGTTGTCGGCCAAGGCTTGTACCACTACTTGTGGGCTTGGCTTTCAGTGACTTATTGATTTCCCCCATAACACGATAGTCTGTCCTACATATGGAAGCACGGTCAATTCTAGGCTTCAACCCATGACGGGCATGTTATTAAGTCGTACGAGTTGACGACTGTACCACGAGACCGGGTTAGTTTCCTCGTTAGATAACAAATGATTTACAGAATCGAAGAAAGTGGAGAAATCGGTATATCACGTCAACCTGCTTTCCACTATCCAAATGATATGTTTATGTAATATGTTCCAAATAATATGTATTTTTTACGGAAGGGCAGTGCGATCCTTCAGCGGTGCAAATAATATCACATGTAAAAAATATGAACATTAAATATTAGGATTAAAGAATATTAAACTACATCAAATTCAATCAAATTTTGTTGAAGCAACAAAAAGGACGTAAGCATGTAAACGGCAACACATAGCTCATAGCATAACCCAAACATTCCATTTGTCTCTTTCGCCACGGTCCGAATGGCTATCTTATAGAATATAAAGAAGAAAAAACATGGCTCAAATAACACTAAACCATATCAAATATTCATCAATCAAGCGAGACAATCGCTACTATGACAGCTACTTGTGAGTAGCTCGTAATCATATGTGACCACTTATGTACTGTTCTCTTCAATATCATATTGGCTCGCAACAATGCTTAGGTATGGTTCGTCCAACTTTTGTCTAGCTCACTTACCTATAACAGATGTCGACATCTGATGTCGTTTCCCAAGTTGTAATATGGTTATTGTTATTGGATCGTTTCACAAGTCTATATTTCTTCTTTTATTATTCTATTTTTAATTGGAAGTCAATAAAGTAGATATATTTCCAACAATTATTCGAATTCAATTGTTTTTGTTTTACACAGCACTTTCAAACACAGGCTTAAAATGTTGAAAAAAAAAAAATAATGTCAATATTGTGTGATGTCGTTCAGAAATGTAACTTTCAAGCAATTGGCACGTTGAACAATACTCAGCTGATCATTAATCATGGCTTCACATTTTCGCATACCATTTTCAAAGTAAATTTCACCAATACCTCTGGAATAAACTGGAGGGGACAAATTTTCCTAAACCCCATGTTTACTGTACACTTTAATTCTTTTGAAAATCGAAGAACTCCCACTCTTTTCACAATTGACAGGAACATGATTTCTAAGGTCTTTCATAGATACTTCAAGGTAATATTGGAAGGATGTTATACGGTTAAAAGATTGAATCACATATACGAAGCAACTTGTATGAAACATAAATTAAGGAAACCATTAGAGTATACATTTTTCAAGCGTAGCAATCGAAGAAATGGAACGTTAAAAAAAACTTGTACGTATAACTGGTAAAGTGATACGATACTCAAGTAAATTCATTCGATAGTGCACAAACAATATTACTATCTGGTTCCTCAACCGAGAGTTCCAAGTTCAAATAATGGAAAGTACAGTTTGTTGTCGGGATATGCGAGATTTATGCGTTCGCGAGAAATCCGCGTAACTCGAATATTTGCGTTAGTAGAATTTCGCGTTTTTCGATCATAATACAATTGATTACTTGGTATTTATAATTACACTTAGAACTTTTATACACTTTATCTTTAATTTGGTTTGATTCATCCAGAACAATCTGAAATTTCTTGCTTTTTAGCCGTTGAAACTTATAAGCAAACATACAATTTATACTTTATTGGACCATTGTCGAAGCAAATTGTACTGATTTGGCATTTGTTCTGTCAAATTTAGAAAACCGCGTAAGTCAAGAATCGCGTAACTCGGAAACAGGCTGTGTATCGTATGAGTATGAATTGCATGCGACACGGTTTTGACGGTGTGATCAATAATGCATTTTTCATACCCGAATAGTCGTTTTCCTTGACGATTCGCTTTTTGTTCATTAGTTATTAATGTGTTTGGTAACCAAGGTCAGGATAGTATCCACATGAAAGTATGAACTATCGATTGCGTTTAGAGGTTACACATTCTCTTATGAAACAAGGTAGAGAAAGGAAGTCAAGACCGGCAATGCTATTAAATGGATGTAAAAACACTAAAATATATTTAAATTAACGACTGATTTGGCTGGCCTAAGTATCCTTATTAAAATGGCAAATAAAAATAACTGTGATCCTAGAAGTTCATCATTCAATGATTTTTCAAAGATTATAATTAATTGGACCTTGTCACATTTTTTCTTTTGAATCTGTTTTACAAATTATTAATTGTTTGTCAATTTTTAGCATTCGTTATTGTAGTCTCAACACTCTTGAATCAATCAACAACAATTTATTTTACAACCATATTAATTATAATTGATATTATAACCAATAGCATAAGATTTAGTCTTACGAATGAAAATCACAGTCAATATGCATATGTCAATGGCATAAACCCTTGGCAGGTATGTAGTTAAATCGTGCGATTCGACGACTTTATCGTGGGACCCATTGATTCAACTATGCACAAACGTCTGAATTCGTGAGTTAAGTACTGTAACATACTTTAAGCTATGGAGTGAAAACTTAAGAAAAAGGATAAAGTAGCCGAGCATAAGGATAAAATAAAAAAAACTTTCCAAACACAACAGTAAATGGCTCATGCCAGTGCACCTTGCAGTCCAGTACGTTACATACATATAGAACATGTATATTGCGTTCGCAAACCGATTGAAATGATCGCAGAGCACGAAAGAGAAGCATGCAAACACAGAATTACGGCAAATGAGTTATTTTCTTTCGCTGTTTTTTTTCCTATCTTTTCTTTTTTTAACTAACTATGTCAATTCGAGTATTGATAGCGTGTTCACTTTAAATGGCATGCACATAGAGTCAACAAAATATTTAAAAATTTGGAAAAAATTGACCTGGCGGAACAGGTTGACTGCGGGATAGGTATAGCCATTCTTTAAATTTAATTTAAGAATGTAAGGTAAAATGCTAGAAATAAACACTAATATTCATTAAAAATTAGTAGTTCCAAAATCTGCTTCTAAAAACGTTGTTCCATGATTAAAGTGAAAGTCCATCAAACGAATAATCAATAGAATCGCTTTAAACAAAATGTAGAGTCGTGCATCAGCGTTATGAAAAAAAAATCTATACGGGTAATGGCATGCGATTTAAAATTTTTCATTTTCCTTTTGACTGCAGACTCATATCTTTGTGAATTCTTAAAAGGCTGGTGTGCTTGCAAAGCTGAAACTAGCTTGTTTTTAATTTAAAGCGATCCATATATGGTTGAGTTTATTTACACACAGCAAAAAAAATAGGTCGTTAGACATTGTGTTTTGTATGTATTATATGGTATGTATTATTAACGTCACTATAAACTTATAATTAATCTTCTTCTTCTTTGGCACTACAACCATTGTCGATCAAGGCCTGTCTGTAACTTAAATGAACTTGGATCTCAATGACTTATTGATTACCCATAGCAGAATAGTCTGTGGGACACGATCCACAAGGGGCTTGAACCCATGACGGACAAATTGTTAATCGTGAAATGTCAAGATGACACATTTTTAAGCCGTGGAGGGGTTACGGTGTTAAAGTGATGTTACGAACCTACAGTTTTATTTTTGTTTAATTGTAGAGTCTTATTTGTTTCAAGTTATATTTACATGTTTTGTTATATTAATACTAGGCCCATTGAAATGTTGGCTACATGCATGTTTTGATAATAAAAGAAACCAATATGTTTTTACATAACATATGTATTATATACTTCTTCTTCTTCTTTTGGCACAACAACCGTTGTCGGTCAAGGCCTGCCTGTACCCACTTAGTGAAGTGAGCTTAGCTTTCAGTGACTTATTGTAATCATATAGCAGGATAGTCAGTCCTACGTATGGGGGCCCGGTCTATTCGGGGCTTGAACCCATGACGGGCATGTTGTTACGTCGTTCGAGTTGACGACTGTACCACCAGTCCGGCCCGTATTATAATATTAGTATTATAGTATTATACACACAAAACACATTTATATGAATCTATTTTTCAACTATATGCATACTGGATACGTACTGGATATATATATATATATATATATATATATATATATATATATATATATATATATATATATATATATATATATATATATATATATATATATATATATATATATATATATATATATATATATATAGTTGTGTGTTCGAACTGACTGGCAAAATATAAAACCATTATATTACTTTCAATGCATTCTATACATGATAAACGATTAAAGTAGAACGCTAACTATTTAAAAAAAAATACACGTTTAATAGTTAAAGGTGAAGTAATATTTACAAAAAAAGTCATTAGAAGGATACAAATAACAGCTTGCGAACGGGTTCACAAAGTGTGAAGTATTAAAATTTCAACTAATTTTACCACATAACATATGCCACATTCGATTTGTTTCCATCTATACTGTTTGTGTGTAGCGCTATTTCTTTTCGATTCATTCCTTGAATGAGCAATAAATCAGCGATTGAATTATGACCTGTACCTTTTTGGCTTCCGCAAAAATGAAAAAAAATCGTGTAGCTAACCCTCTGGTTAAAAAAATGCTCATTTAACCCAAATAGACACAACTCTTTGATGCGTACCGGGTATCTTTATATGAGGCTTTTCATTTTTTATACATTTACCTTTTACCACTAAAATTTTTTTGCTTTTGTTTAATTGCTACTAAAAGATATTTTACACGAACACATTGGATTATCACCGGTTGCTGCACGCATAAAGCTACTACAGGTACATTTGGTGTAGCGGTGTCTTTGGATTCAATGATAATAATCTTAACACCGTGGAAAATGGTATGAAAGATACTCAACGCACGGCATACTGCTGGGAGAGAAGGAATGTCAAAAAAGCAATAAATTTTACTTAAGTCAAAACATCGACTCAAGGGTGTTTATCAAATCTTTTGTACGACAATAAAATCCTTAACCTTGTGAGTTGTGTAGATGGGCAGTCCGTCTGGACAGCGACTAACCTTTGCACTTTATCTATTAAGTCTACAGAATCAAGTGTTAACGTCTCACTGGCGTATGGAACATTTGAAATATAGACAAATGGTTGACCCTATTGTAGGTGAAACTATAACTTAGAAAACCGTATTATTACAGAAATGCTAGATTTTTATTCCGAATAATCGCGATGTACTCTTTTCAATACTAAATTAACAATTAGATTATTGAGAAAGCTATTGCAATTCGTCTGCACGGAAATAATAGCACTTTTTCACCTTCATTAATATGATATTGTTCGGTCACGCAGTGGCAACTCGAAACTCACCGCACACGTCATCGAACTTGCTGAGTCCCGGGTATAGAGCAACTGGCATCAGGATATTTATGATCATAAATCATTTGTCCCACGTCGTGGTGGATACGAGAATAGCTATGAGCGTTAATTCAACGAGTTTTATAATCGATGAGATTGACTGAGATCCAGATGGCACATGCCAAGCAAAAGCTACAAAAAAACTATAACATTCATTACAAATAAGCAGGCAATGAAGAATGATACACATGCCACAAACAACGCAAGAGCAAATGTTACTGAACAAAACACATTGAAATAGGCACGATACAGATACTCGATAATTTTAAATGAACGCAAAAATGTGCGAGTCTAATCAAGAATTAATAATACACATTTTTTCTAAGCCATGTCTGAGTTCTATACGTTCGCCATCAAAAACAATTGTTATCATTTTGCTTATTAAAGTCACCTTTTAACCTAAATAAATAAAGTATTAGTTATGATTGAGCCGTGTTTAACTGCAATTATTTTGCTAATATACACCTGTTTTTTATTTCTAGCCAACAAACTAAAATTTCAGCCAGTCTTGGACACAAAATTGATCATCCAAGTTATATCCATTTGACAATAAGTGGAACGTGGAACGTGAAACGATTTCTTCATTTTTGTACAAACAAAGATACGTTTTAAAATTGTTTTATTTTTTATGTTTAAAATGAGTTAAAGCACTTTTAATAAATTAAAATAAATTAATTTAAACAATCGACTTCATCTTTCTTCTTGACACAACAGGTATGTTTCAATAAAAAACAATCCTGATCGAGCTCGCCACGAATTTGAGTTTGTTTACATATTTTTAAAGCTGAAACTCGGAAGCTAGTTTTGCCTGTGGTTTTGTATGGACTGTTGATATGATTTCAGCAGCCAACTGTTAAACTTCATAAATACGAAACTGGCTAGTATCGAAAACCCTTCAATACAATGAAGCGTATTCCACATTGTGTTAAATGATTTTCATTAAAATAATTATTGTAGATAAATTATTTATTTACACTTTTTAGGCATAATGGTATCCTCAGCATATTGGAGCGAATAACGAAAATCCGGTCGGTTTTCTGACCAACAGTTTAGTTGTTCACTGTTCAAAATTCAAAACATGGCTCAACGTTATATACCGTAAAGTTTACAGGTTACTCGTTTTCACCTTAAAACTACTCCATTTGAAATCTGTAGCTCAAAATCTGGCAGATTTCCCACCATAGAAATGGGAAGGAACGTTGTCCTGTAGTATAGTTCATTTTCCCCGTCAGCTCCCTGTTATAAAAATCTTCCTAAAAATCAAGTAGGATGAATTCTCGCCTACAATGATGCCTACTATGATTTTCGTCGTTCGTTCGTTCCAAATGGAATACCAATATGTCTAGTCGATTAATAATTAATTTATAACTACAGTCAGAATTCATTAGTTGAACGCTTTTTAGTTGGCATGCTTTTAAGTTAAACGCTCAATAGTTGGCTGACAGTTCAATTAAACCCATGAGTTTGTATGAAAAACCCGGTTTTTGTAAAATTCACAAAAAATCTCATGGCCTGCCGCGAAAAAATTTTTAGATTTTCTGTATGGAAAAATGGGCCAACTAAACAGCACATATTCAATAGTTGGCAGGGAATCGAAGTTCAACCAGTGAGTTCAGACTGTACAAAGATGTGAAATAGTATTAAGCAAAACTCATACATTCACTATTTTTACCTATCTCTTCGATTTTCCCCAAATCGCGAAAAACGACTGTCCATATAGTTGTGGTAGGCGCTGTATAATAATTCTCAATACGATCATTTAATAAGTGCCATAAACAAAATCCTAATTATTTGCAATATTCTAAGAAAGTTTTTCGATATTCTTTCATTCTTTTTTGTTTTACCTTAGATCAATTTTGCTAATCTAATTCCATCGATTTTTTTTCGAGATATTAAATCTATTTTAGCACGCATAACATTTGTAAATTTAATAATACATATTTGTTTATGCATTTGTATCGATGACTATATTTTCATGTATGTACAGGCTTCACGACAAAACATCGAGTTATTCAATTTTTCATTCTTTACCTAAATGTGCTTGCTGGGCCAAACTCCCGATTTAGATGAGAAAGTTAGCATGCAATATGTATGAATGTAAGGAGCATATGAAAATTCATGCTTTTATCAGAAGAGCATAGCAGCAATCTTTTCTGGCGAAGGCATCAGCATGCAAACAGCATAATATGCAAAAAAAAATGTGCATGTTCTGCTATGTATTTACCAAAAATTTGATCGTCCCAAAACGTACTTGCTGTAGCTTCGGTTAGTTTGATTGATTTATACATCACAATTTATGCATCCATAGCCTAACATTTTTTCAAGCTAATATCGTACAGGTGATTCAGTGAAGTGAAGAGTGATCTGAATATGCGTTAACAATGTATTCAGATTGATGCTATTTTTGTTTTCATTCTGACAGAACAGTCACATTGTAATGCAAGTACATAATAGCATTAATTTCGGAATAACAATCAGCTGAAATTCAAAGCATAGTATCAATTTAAATAAAGTTAAAAAAATAAAAATAAAGTTATTTTTTTGTGTACATAATTATGCATCACAAAATAGTCATTCTAATAAGCGGTCAGAGAGTTATATCAGCGAGTCTTAAAAACTTATCAGCTTAAGCTGAAATATTTTTTTCTAAGTATCTAAAAGACTGTATCATCTACATCAGCTGTGTCAAACTCATTTCATCATAGGGCCGCATATACAGATTTTCAATGATTCACGGGCCGCAAATTTGAGAATAAAAAATATACCTAAATATTTATATAACATATTGCTTAAAAACATTATTGTTGAACAAACTGACTTTTTGGAAGTACACTCGCTTCAAATCTGGAATCGTTTCTTATTTACAAATTTTGGGATGTTATTTTTCATTGTGCTCTTTTATATTAAAAAAAGTTTAATATACTTTTAAAGTCACATGCAATTTCTTTTATTCTTATTATTAAAATAGGATATTTTTCATTAGTCGCGTTCTCACACGGCAGTTCTCTTAGAAAATATCGCTCAACCCCACTGTTTCACTGAGGTAGGGGGAATCTAGCAGCCTGTTGCGAATTTTTTTCCGAGCTATCCATCGCTGGATGAATAACAAAAAATATTTGCCCGCAATTTTTTGACATAACAAGAGAAAAATTGTAATAAAACGTGTTTAAACATTATTCCAAGTTCCAAGTGTTCTGGTGGTAGGGTAAGTGTACCAATTATGGCCATAGTACCTATTATGGCCATAGCAACCAGTATTTTTGCTATAAAACAGTAAATTTACATTCTGCAACCATGGATGGTTTTTTTGTATCAAATATGAACCTTTTAAAACATTCATGCTTCATTAGTTACATGTCAGAAACATGCATTCATAAAATATCACTCTTTTAAAATGTGCAGCTAAGATTTTGGTCATCTCTTACCATTTTGCTAAGAGCACCACAATAGGATATTAGTGATTTACAAGCATCTAAACTTATTGTTATATGAAAAAACACCATTATGATGTAAAATGCTTGTTATTTAAAAGCTTCACATCAAAATGTATCAATTTTGTATCGAAAATGTGCCTTTTTGCCATATGTCCATAATTGGTACAACTAAACAACGATGTACCAATTATCGCACTAGACAAGTGTACCAATTATGGCCATAGCACCAATCATGGCCATAAGGAGCTCTTTTTATTTTAAAACAATCTATTTCATTTTAAAACTTTCTAAAGTATATTAATATTAAATACAAACTATATTCTGAACATTGATTCCAAAAACATCGTAAAGGAACTGTATCTTTTATTAATTATTCCAGTTTAAAAATGAGTCCTCAGAAGAGTTGACATTCCTTAGCGTTTTGTTAAGACCATTGCGGTTGAATATAGGTGACTTTTAAAGCTTTTAATCACATATTATACTCTAAAACTTAATTTTGGCAATTATTACTACAATTGTCACGGATTGAAGTTAATATATATATATATATATATATATATATATATATATATATATATATATATATATATATATATATATATATATATATATATATATATATATATATATATATATATATATATATATATATATATATATATATATATATATATAATAGTCAGTTGATATTGTGTACATAATAGGCACAACTATTCTTATTCCTCTATTTGGTGTAACGTTTTACGCGAGCATGCCGGTCTATAGAAACTTTTGATACTTAGCCGAATATTCAATACTTGCTACAGGGGAAAGGTCCATACTTCGCTTGAACCCATAACGGGCATGTTATTGAGTCGTACGAGTTGACGACTGTACCACGGAACTGCTCTTCAACCTTTTTAGGATCGCGGGCTTTGAAAATACATTTGCCGCAGCACACACCTAATAGAGCGCTTACATTGTATAGACTTAGTTCAAAGTTTTTTATCAAAAAATATCTTACGATGTGTACTGTAAGAAGCGTTTATTTAAAAAATTCTAATTTGTCGAGGAACACTTCTGTTAACGCCACGGACCCCAAGTCGGCCGCGGAACACAGGTTGGAGACCACTGCTATAGGGTACCAATTACCGTAGAAGATGATCAAATCTTTACCATAGGCTAACATAAACACCAAAATACTCAATTTAAGTTGTTAACCTAGTTTGTGTCTAGAATGTGTCTAAAATTATAAATGCTAATTTTCGTTTCTGCCTTAATCAACCACATGCTCGTCATGGGTTCAATTGCAATATGGACCATGACTTTATACTTAGGACTGACTATCCTGCTATGGGCAAAATCATTAAGTCTCTGAAAGCCAAGTCGCAGTAGTGGTAAAGGCAGGCCTTGAACGATAACGGTTGTTGAGCCAAATAAGAATAAGAAGAATTTTTAGTTCTGAATTGTTTTACATTACTTTTTTTTAAATTCATCACATAACGTGATTTTTTGCATGTAAAATTCATGATTTTTAATATATGGCCATAATAGGGACCCTGTTATAATCATAATTGGAACACTAGTGCCATAATTGGTACATTTTAAAGCAACAGTTATTAGATTTTTTCAGTAATTAATGATTAAATCCAATCAAATTAAAAAATATGTGCAGATTTTACACATTTCAGGCTTCCAAAATCGATATAGAAACACATGATTGTGTAAAAAACGAATTTAAACAGCGAACAAAAGTGCGAATTGGGGACAAACTATGTCCATAATCGGAACACTTACCCTATATGCATTTGTTATAACAGGAACCCGTATTTACGAATATTTTTGTTTAAATTACGATAATTTTGTCTGATGCAGATTTGTGGTATGTGATCCTATAAAGATCGGCAAACCTTTTTTTGACACTTAAAGGGAGATGATTCGCTAATTGAAGTATGGGCCGTGTGAGCTAATCTATTAATAAGCTTTATATTGCAAGGCTTCGGCATTTCGGTTATTTTAATCCTTAATCTAAATCCTTTAGGCTTAAGTGTAATCATATCATTTTGGTTTTGATTTTTGGGGAGGTTGAAAAGTACATTAATTCGTCTTGCAGAATTAATGGGGGTATAAATAATTACAACTTGGCTACAATAATTTTTGTTGACATTTATGGTGGCATGATTATGAAAAAAAACAGATGTGGCTCCAATCGAATATCAAAGATGTAACATTCTAAGGTCGGAGCCGTGCAAATCCGTTCAGCTAAGATCGGAAATGGTTTTGAGCCGTGGATGCAATTCTGACAATCCATCACTAGTTGTTGCAAAGTTTGGTAGTGTGTGTATCAAGTTATTTTCATTCCTTTTCGTTTATAGACAGTTCACACAAATCTATTTTTCCATACAGAATGTGCAATTGAGTGAGCACAAAATTATCCTAATATTCAGAATTTTATCAAAACATAATACGACTGAGTTTGCATTCGATTCAATGTTTATTAAGGGTCTCGATTGTTCTGTGCGATTGTATAGAATAAGTTTATGAGATGTTATGGGTACATTCATGTTAGTTTCGAAAAATATACCAACAAAAGGATTGTTCTTCTCTGGAAAATGTAATACACTTCGACAAATAGTAATAACAGATTTTTGGTTTGCAGTGCTTTTAGTAATTCTCAAAATATTCTCGCGGGCCACATTCAGAATCGACGTGGGCCGCATGCGGCCCGCGAGCCGCCAGTTTGACATACCTGATCTACATAAATAAATTAGTTACTTAACATAGTTTATTTCATTTTTTTGGTATGAAAACAAACGTCTTAACATGAGCAAATCTTGTTGAGTAATAATATCGCTTTTTATCTGGTTAGCAAAACTTTTGCTAAATTTTTAATAATGATGAACAAATATAATTACAATTTATTGAACACCTATATGAATCTGTCGTAATGGAATTGTTGTAAGCAAATGACCTTAGAAAGCGATCTATAATATTTTTAATAGTTTTATTTTTAACAGACTTCACAAGGTCTTTGATTCGTCACTATATTTGATCATATTTAAAAACGAAAACTTTTAATGATTCTGTATAAAAAAAAAACAAGATAAACAAACAAGTATGAAGAATACTTATAAGTAATTATTCACAGTAACTACTGAAGACAGGAACCCTACCATTAACCGTGGAGACAAGGTACTGAACGTTGTGTAGGTCGTATTTAAGAAAATTGCAACATCGATGTCCCTTAAAATGCAAATTATCATGCTTACGTTAGCAGATTTTTGTGCTAAAAATCAACCAACACGATATAAGTACAGCAGATATTTCGTATGGTAGGAACGAAAGAATATAAATAAAAAGGAACTACAGAAAACAGACAAAAAGAGCTGTGAGGCATAAACGAAACCAGTTATTGGGTGAAAATATTTTTTAATTTGATTCCCATCATGCTTTTTGTGCAATCATGTTCCACTCTGATCTAGTTTATTGTGAAATTATAAGGGCAGTGCAAAAAACTGGTAGTTAGGGTGTTGGCACAAAGATGAAAATGGTCGACCGTTCTGAAGAACATCAAATGTATCGAGTAAATGGTTATTAATCGAAAAATTACTTTCATCAGATTTTAGCATATTTTGTGTGTCAATAACAATACCTACAACGGAAAAGAAAATGTTCAGAGGTCACATAGTAACCCGAACAGAGTACGGCGAATCTTTTTCGTGCATTTTGTACCATCCGCTGGTGGCTGGATGGCACAAATATTTGCTTGTATTATTTATTATATTTGATATTTGACATTATAATATTTGACAGATGTAAATAAAACTGTGTGCTTGGGTATTAAAACTTAGTGTTGGGATCCCTGTGCACGATAAAACATTATTCTTAAAGTTTCTAGTGATTTACTTACGGTAATAACAATTACAAATACACATTAACGTAAACTTTTATGAAATTGTCATTTTCAAATCCACAAATGAATCGTGTTATCGAAACGCATCGCCACGAATGTCAGTCAAACATTATCCGGGTTGTATTCATTTGACAGTTACGTTCCGTCACAATTCATTTCGCTATTTGTGCGCAAACAAAGGTGCATTTTAAAATCGTGTTCTTTTCTTTTCTTCTGTTTGAAATGGGTTATAGTGCATTTATTAGATTGAAAATTAAATCGACCCAAACAATGTTTAACCTTTCCTTGCGAAATATTCACGCTTCAGCAAAAAATGCAATCCTTATGAACTAAACTGATCGGGCCTGCCATGCATCGACGTTTGTTTACAAATTTTACATTTTAAAATCCTCAATTATTCGATTTAAACACCATTTTAGACTGTATATGCAAGCTACGAGGTCATTTGTTAAGAAATGAAAAATGTTAGTAATAGTAATAGTCTAAAGTAGTCTCAAGAACTTTCCAGGAAGCCTCAAACTCAGAAACTAGGTGAAAATATTAGGTGTCTGATTTATGAAATCCCCCACTGTAGATAGTGGTGGGTGCTGCGAATCGACTAATACAAAATAGGTTAAATTGCGGAATAATAAATCACATGGTCAAAACAAGCTTAAACAGAAAAATATCTTTCAACCACACTTTGCCACAGAGTTAGTGTGGAGGTACTCGTATTGCGCAAATGTTTAAGTTTTACGTTTTGGTAACATATGGCCGTTTGCCCCGCGTGTCAAAATAGCATATGAAACCCTAATTCTTAATTCATTGTGGTTCAAGTATTCAAATTAAAATGAATTTTCGTTAAACTGCTTAACTTGTCCATTTTGCCCCAGTTTCCTCTAAACATTACAGGATCAACCGTCAACTCGAACAACTTAACAACATGTTTGTCTTGGGCACAAGCCCCGAATGGACCGTGCCTCCATAGGACTGACTATCCTGCTACGGGTAATCAGTAAGTCACTGAAAGCCAATCGTACTTGCCAATGCACAGGCAGGCTTTGGCCGACCTCAGTTGTTGGGCCATAGAAGAAGATGTTCACTTTAACTGTCAAAATTTTCCCATGGCTTTGTGTCAATTTATTCTAAACGCTTCAACCTGTTCTCTTTCAAAGACCTTGATTGCTTTCATACCCTTACAAAAGTCGATCGAGTTCAGTATTTAGTGTAGCTACTCTATTTTTTAAAATAATTAATAAATGATTTGTTATCTACCAAAACATTGAAAAAGAACCATATTTTTACCAAATTGCTGAAACATAACGGTGAAAAAAAAACTAAAAGCATTTGTCTGATATTCGATAAATTTCACAGCTCAATTTGTTCCCATACAAAGCGGAACGATCGAATGTTTGTAGCATAGTACATTTTTCTCGTGAGCGTCATGGTATACCTGTTTCAAAAACAAAACAAAAAAGAAACGATAAAATGAACTCTTTGGCAGCGAAATGAGTGTCAAACGACATCAAAATGACAGCCGGATCGAACATTTTTTTATAATAAGGTCATTACGCTAGAGAAGGATTACAATTATTTCGTCTAGTACCCTTTAACTTATTTTTAAATCAGGAGGAACCTGCAAATATGCTATTGTTTACAAAATTATGAAAGTAAGAGTGTCTTAATCCAGCAAAGGATATATACTAACTGACTAACAGAAGGGCCTTTAATGTCAGCCAGTTTTATAAATAATGTTAAACAAACGAAATCATTCCCACAACCTAAGGGAGTTATTAAAGTGTTCAGCCTGTATAAATTCAGAATGAAAAGAAGTAATCAAACAAATAATATTCCAAGAGAGGTAAAAAACGCGTTAGAGTGAAACGATGTTTTAAAATGTATTAAAATGAATGATTTAGATTATATTAAAAAAAAAAAATATATATATATATATATATATATATATATATATTATTATTTATTATTTTATTATATTATATATATATATATATATATATATATATATATATATATATATATATATATATATATATATATATATATATATATATATATATATATATATATATATATAAAAATCTTTAAACGTTTTGTTCATTACAACTTTCTTATTTCTACTTTTACAATGAGTATGTTTAGATACAAATTACATGCACAAAATAAATTCATTTTGTTGCCAATCGCATAGGATACGGAATCTTTTCAATTAGCAAGCCGCTTCGCTAGTAGCTTTGTTGAGAGCAATATTGGACTTTAGCTAATGGATGAAAGTTTAAATAGCTACATTTCATAACTAAAGTATCCTACAATTGAAGCTTGGTTTCGTTAAAAAAAAAAAACAAATATTTAAATTTGAAAAGTAATGATAAAAGTAATGAAATTTTTATTTGTACCTCTAAACCCACATTATACGTTACTTTCTACGTTATAAAGTTTATCGATAATGGGTGTCGCATTTAAAGGATTTTTTGTAATTTGTGGAAATCATAAATTATCTGCTTGTTGATAGGGGAATTTTTTTACTATTTCCACTTCTCATGTTCAATTTTGTTCCTACGCCATACAACGCCATTTGTTAAGAGCATCCTGAAACGGCTGAATTTTTTTTAAATTGTTATATAAATATTACACTACGGCTAATTAATCAGGCATCTGAATCAAACAAAAACCTGATATGTTTATATGAATATATCTTATCCACCTTTCGTAAGGACACGTTGTGAATCATTTTTTTTTTCTGAACATACCTTCATTGTAATCACTTACGATTTTCCCTATATAGTTTAAGCGCAAAACGTAAAACAGATATGATGCGAACGCATTCAAGCATTATGCCACAAACATTGACTCGCGACGGATCGAACCAATATCATGAGTTGAACTGCTAACCATGTGTTCGGTTTTAGTGGGTTTTATTTTTCGTAATTATGAATAAACTTTTCAAGTAATGTTTGACTTTTCTAAAAAAAAGGAAAATCTCAGTTTCAGCTAAAAAGCTTTTTAATGAATCGACATTAGGTAACTTTTTTTAATGATAAAATATATGCAGAATACCTGAATTTAGGAGTTTTTTGTATTATGGTTGAATATACTGCAGATATATTCCTAGAATCAGACAGGTTGCCATTTTTAAATTCAGTTTGAAAACTGCCGTTTATGTGTATTTACAAGCATTTATAGAATGATGATATGATAGTAGTAAAGTCGTTCAATGCTATGCTTAACAACATGTTTTGCAATCAAATCTCATACATATTTGATCTTTAACCACCGACAAACCGACGTGACACTGGCGTTACAAAAGTGTCCCACAGGAAAGTACTGTCATTTACCAGTAATGCGATCACTTCTGTCAAAGTATGCTCTGTTCACTGCTGCTTCGATTTAAACAACTTTTCTAAATACAAATTGTAAAGGAAGTTTGAGGCAAGATTTTGTGAGAATTATTGGACAAAACACCCAGGAAAATCATTTTAAAAGTTTCCAAATCAATGCAAAGATGTGAGAAGTACATAAAACAATACGCATTGGAATTTGCGAAGAAAAACTAAAAGGGGATTTAGCAGTTTTTTCTCTGTGTCAGTGTAGTAAGCGAATCATTCTAGAGATGGCGCTAGTGTTTAACGTATTTTCAATTGAAATAAGGAGACAACTTTTGAAGCTCATTTTGTTCGAAGTGTCACGTCGGTTTGTCAGTGCTTTAACGCCAGATGAGCTAGTTATTCATTGCTAATCAACAGAAAAAACAGATTCATTGATTAATTTCTTTATTCTGTGATGATAAATGTGTTCATTTAAAACTATTTCATATTTTTATTATGTTTGCTATCTTTACGTCATTCATGAATATGAATTCAAATTTCAAATGCAAAAAGTTATTCATGAAACGGGTACGAAAATACTCATACCATTTCAATTACATGTGTGTTTTATTTAATGGAGGTAATAAGTAATTCCGGTCTGGTGGTACAGTCGTCAACTCATACGACTTAACAACATACCCATCATGGGTTCAAGCCCCAAATAGAACGGGCCCCCATACGTAGGACTGACTATCCTGCTATGGTAACAATAAGTCATTGAAAGCCAATCTCACTTCATTAGTGGGTACAGGCAGGCCTTGACCGTCAACGGTTGTTGTGCCAAAGAAGAAGAAGAATTAGTAATTAAAACTAACGCAAATAGGATAACTAAAATAACACTGCTCATGTTTTTGTGCCAGTATGACTCGAATATATCGTCAGCTCTTAAATTTCTCTATGTTTTATTTCTGATCCCATGAGCATGCTTCAGTTTTCAATTGGCGTGGAAATCAACATATGACGTGCGTGATTGAAATATGCATCATAAGTGGTCGTAGCTTCTATTTTGTCATTCACACTTGTTGCGCTCATCAACGATTTTAAACCCAAGAGCCGGAAATGGCTTATAAGGCTACCCACAGTTAGCTGGGCTAACACTACTTGCATCGTATGCTCCATCCATATTAGCTTAGTAATGCCGGAGAAATAGAACGGGATGGTTCTCTCGTTCTCTCAACGCGGCACAGTAAATATACAAACCATCCATCGTCACCATCGAAAGAGCGATCGGCGTGCGATCGATGGTTGAGTATACCAAACAAATACATCCTAATATGCGGCTACCGTACAATGTTTGCTGACAGGCGGGTGGAACACGATGAGTAAATGCAAACAATTTTCTCTTAGTAACGTCTTCCACACACGAAACACTGTTTCATTTTACATGAGTGATGAAAATGATTAGTGAGAGAACAAAAGGATTACATGCCGCGCATCGCTCTGTACATTTTGCATTTCTTTCCCCTTTCTTTGCTAGTCTCATGGTCTGACCTATGAATTAAAGGTATAATCAGTATGTTTACTTTGAGAAACATTTTTGTTTGCTTTTTCATCAATTTTCACTTGTCCGTTTTACGCATTTTTTGAAAAGGCTACGGTCTTATTAGATCGTTCATTGTCATACGTGAAGCAAACCTCATATTGTCTGTGTATATACGAACTTTTCACCGTTTATAGTTTGTATTGATGGTAGAAAGATGCTTACCATCATCAAAACGGTTGTTATGGACAGGTGTGAAGTGATTGATTGATAATTTCTATCTTTAACATGTGTGTGGAGGCTGTGTTAATGAAACATATGTAGGTCAAAGGGTTGGAAAAGTAAAAATAAATTGAACAATATACAGTTTGATTGATTACAAAATGAATGAAAATGTAAAAATAATCACTAACTACACAAAAAAAATCACTCAATACAACCTGAAATTTGTCTAATCTCTAAAAAACAAAACAAAATGTTACTCACTTTGTCCAATATGCACTCGTTTCATCCATGGATAAATATGGGGTGGAGGTCCTCCTTTCTTACTGCTACTTCCTCCACCACCTTGAGAGCTGCCTCCTTCCGTGCCACTATCATCATCGCTGGCTTCAGACTCATCTTCCGGACTTGCGAGTGGCAGGTTCACCTGGTTTCGATTGCTTATGTTGCTGGTGTTATTGTTCGTGCTACTAGAACTCACGGTAGTTGATGGATTACCCGATTTCAGAGATCGGCTTACACTTTCAACTACTGATCCTGGGGA